>NC_137097.1:70013129-70215629 GCF_949357685.1 Gobio gobio | reverse complement strand
TTACTGCACAATTACTTGGCCATAAAATTATTTTTTTATGATAAAATCACTTAAATGATGATCTTAAATAAATCTAAATAGTTTTTGGACATTGCTCTATGTGTTAGAGATAGAATACTGCCATCTGCAGGTTTGTGGAAAAACTTATAGTTAAAGAAAGAAAGTGCAATGACCACATATATCCAGCAGAGGTCCATAGGGACTTCAATGATTGTGTGTGTGTGTGTGTGTGTGTGTGTGTGTGTGTGTGTGTGTGTGTGTGTGTGTGTGTGTGTGTGTGTGTGTGTGTGTGTGTGTGTGTGTGTGTGTGTGTGTGTGTGTGTGTGTGTGTGAGAACATGCATGTTGCATTTGTGCTCTAGTATTAGTTGATTGTAGTTGAATTGTTGATTTTATTTGCCAATTTCTATAAAAACGCGCTCTGTTGCAGTCACACACGTGTGTGTTTGTGTGTGTGTGTGTGTGTGTGTGTGAGAAAAGTTTGTTCCACTTTGTGTTTATGCTCTAGGACCAGACCTTGATTTAAATGTAGAAAATTTCAGATTTATACAGGATTTATTGACATTTTTTTTGACAAACATATTAAAAAAATATATATTTTTTTAATTTTTCCATTCATTAACAAAATATAAAAAATGCCCCAGACGTACGCGTGTGTGTGTGTGTGCGTGCGTGCGTGCGTCTTAAAAAGTTTGTTCCACTTTGTGTTTATGCTCTAGCACCAGACCTTGATTTGAATGTAGAAATATTCAGATTTATACTGGATTTATTGAATTTCTTTTGACAAACAAATAAATATATATATATTTTTTCATTCATTAACAAAATATAAAAAATGCCCCAGACACCTGTGTGTGTGTGTGTGTGTGTGTGTGTGTTTGTTCTCTGTTGCATTTGTGCTCTAGTATTAGTCCTTCATTTATGTATGGCAATTTTTCAGATTTATGCCATTTTGTTGATTTTATTTGCCAATTTCTATACAAATGCGCTCTGTTGCAGTCACACACATGTGTGTGTGTGTGTGTGTGCGCATGTGCATGTGCGAGAGAGAAAGTTTGTTCCACTTTGTGTTTATGCTCTAGGACCAGACCTTGATCTAAATGTAGAAATTTTCCGATTCATATTGGATTTTGTTTTATTTTTGTGACAAACAAAGTAAAGTTTTTTTTCATTTTTCCATTCATTTTCAATGTGGGGTCAATCTGACACATTTTTATTTTTTTTACACACCTTTAGAACAACCAAATCAAGCCCAGATTTATTGTGCATGTTTAGAAAAGCCACAGAGTCTCATGGCCCTGAGATGAAGGGAACACATTTTAAAAATGAAGGAAAAGTCCAGTGGGGTCAGCTGGACCCCAAGGGGTGCTTAAGGGTTAATATCCTCTTATAAAAATAACTTTATTAACATGCATTTATCTTTTAACAAGTATCCTTTTAGTAAGGAGACCTCAGAAATAAAAATTTTTGTTGCTCAAAATGGTGTCGTTTCCAAACAAAGGGAAAGTGTAAATGTATATCGGTAACGATATCGGCAAAAATATCGGCAAAAATCCAATATCGTACATCCCTTTTTTTCGCATCTATTCTCAAAAAAAGGGGGTGGCGGTTTAAGAACGGTTCACTGAAAGGGTCTTTGGGGAACCAAAAATGGAAAATACAAACAAACACAAATAAAAGCGCTTTTGGGACCTTTATTTTTTATTTTTAAGAGATTGATTTGTGTATCCAGTGCTCCCATAAAGACCAGCTCACACCTGTGTTCAATAGCATTTATTCTCTTACCCTTGTGTGCCAGTAAAAAGATGACTTTGTGTACACCACAGCACTATTATGTACATCTGTACTGTAACAGCATGTGCAGTGGCACTCGTTTAAATAAATCTTGACCTTCAGGCAGCAGATTATTAGGTGCAACAAACAAAACATCCCACATATTCACGAACATCCTTCTGAAACCACGTTTCTGCTTCCGTTAAAGGACCACAAAATAAATAAAACAGGACAAAGGGAGTCAAATTTACACTTTTTTTTGCAAAACGTGTCAATTCTTGGGTGTGTTTTAGGTATTGTGGATGGGAATTAATGCGCATTATTCGTTGGATTTGGGCACGTGAGGAGACAAAATAAGGAAGGAAATCCATTTTTTTTTTTCGTATTGTCTTATATGTACAAAATGTCTTTTAGACGTCTAGGTTGAAATGCGGTGTGAACCTATACTTGCTAGTTTACAATTAAAAAGGAGGTTTTGGCGGATGAGGTACAGCAATCGAACGTCCCGAACACTTTCATAACCTGAACACTCGCATTCGTACAAGTCTTTCCGTCTGTACAGAGCTCAAACGAATGCTTATAAAAGTGGTTTCATAGACAAATCTCTGACTTTAAGGCAAAGGGTTGAAAGACTAAAGCTTAAATGGACGCATCTGGGTTTCTCCCAAACTTTCCAACGCCTCCCGAGAGGTTCCTCGAAGCCTCAGCCGCTATATTTTGTGCATTGCTCGACTGTAAAGGATGTAGATCACGTCACTCGAGGCTGGCGTGAGGTTTAAAAGAACAGTGTTGTCCGTCATCTGGACTGTTTGCTTTTTAAAATCTTCCTGAGCCCTCCGATTAAAAACACTTGCTTATCCATCACCACACCATGAGAGCAACGCCTGCTGCCTTGCGTTCTGTCACACCGGTGCGAATATCAACCAATACCCGCTGAGCTGTGAATATTAAAGTGAACAAGTGAGAAGATACTCGCATGGAAGCCTGTTTCTGCCGTAAAATAAAAACACATAAAAAAAAAACACAATTCTGACTTTTTTTCTCACAATTCCGAGTTTGTATCACAATTTTGAGTTAACTCGCAACTTCTGAGTTTACAACTTGCATTTCTGAAGTTTACATCTCATAATTCGGACTTTTTATTACTGGAATTACTAGTCTACATCTCGCAATTCTGACTTTTATTTTTAACCGTAATTCTGAGTTTAAAAAAAAGGGAATTCTGAGTTTACATCTCGCAATTCAGATTTTTTTAATAGCATTATACAGGAATTCGGAGTCTATTACTCGCAATTCTGACTTTTTTGTTTTAATCGTAATTCTGAGTTTACATCTCGTAATTCTGACTTTTTTGTTTTAATCATAATTCTGAGTTTACAACTCATAATTCTGAGTTTACAACTCGCAATTCTGACTTTTTATTACTAGAATTCTGTGTCTATATCTCGCAATTCTGACTTTGTTTTTATCGTAATTCTGAGTTTACATCTCGTAATTTTGACTTTTTTGTTTTAATCATAATTCTGAGTTTACAACTCATAATTTTGAGTTTACAACTCGCAATTCTTTCGCAATTCTTTCATTCTTTTTGCAGCTTTCCTATAGCTCAAACAGTACAGCATGGCGCTAGCAACGCCAAGGTCATGGGTTCGATTCCCAGGGAAAGCAAGAATTGACAAAATGTAAAATGTATACCTTGAATGCAATGTAAGTCGCTTTAGATAAAAGCGTCTGCCAAATGCATAAATGTAAATGTAAATGTAAATTCTGAGTTTACATCTCGTAATTCTGACTTTTTATTACTGGAATTCTGTGTCTATATCTTGCAATTCTGACTTTGTTTTAATCGTAATTCTGAGTTTTTATTACTGGAATTCTGACCTTTATTTTTATCAGAATTTTGAGTTTACATCTCGTAATTCTGACTTTTTTTGTTTTAATCGTAATTCTGACTTTTTTTTAGCATAATACCAGAATTCTGAGTTTACAACTTGCATTTATATCTCGCAATTCAGATTTGTTATTATTATTATTATTTTTTTTTTATTCTGAGTTTACATCGCACAATTCTGACTTTTTTTTAGCATTATACCAATTTTTTTTGCAAAATTTTGCATTTGTGAGTTTATATCTCGCAATTATGAATTAAAAAAAAATATCAGAACTGCAAGGTGTTAACTAAAATTGCATGATATAAACAATTCCCCATTTAATTGTTTTATTCTGTGGCAAAAACAAGCCTCCATATAACGTGAGATTCTTACAAGCTGAGAATTTCCAGGTTGCATAGCAAAACAAGGAGCGTAAAACTACCAACAGATTTCGTTTTTCCTTCTTCAAAAATCAGACAGAAATGTTTCATCCAAAGCAGCTCTACAATTAGCTTTACCACCATGGGATAATATATACCTCTTTCCAAAACACCCGACTCCATTTCATTTCATAATAAAAAATATATCACACGTAGAAGCGAAAGACCCAGCTGCTATATATGTGACTTTTGATGATACACCTTACGTTAATAAAACACGTCTGAGGGCCAAGCGAGCCACAGACAATAGCAACTCTCTGTACCCATAATATCGCACACTGAATCCCCCAGTGTCTGTACACACCGTCCTGGTCACAGTCTGTTCATACAGGATGATTAAAAATAAATTAAAACAAATTTCTAGATTGGCCATGCGGTTTTATCAAATTACAAGGCAAAGAAATTAAATAAAAACATCACAATTGGCTCTTCCATCCAGAAAAACTGTGATCGTAATCCCCAAACCTTAAGGATAAAAATGGTTTTCTACGATGATCGGAGGACAGAAGCATTAAAAACTCGGAAACATAAAAGAAAACCCAAAAAACGCTAACACTGCTGCGAATCCCCGAATCCCGCTCGCTTGATCGGCCCGTGTACAGTCTCCTGAAGGAGTTCTCCATCATCTGTACCTCCGTTTTATTCTTTCATTGAGGGGAGAGGACAGCCGAGTCCTTGGCGTAATCAGTAGACAGTTCCTCTCGTTCACTCATGTCCATTTCCTCTGTCCGCTGTAGAGTCACCCTCTTGCCCTGGCGCGAGGACTTCAGTGTCACCGGAACTCATAGATGGGTGCGCTGTGTTCAGGGACGTGTGTGAGGTTCAAAGACTGATACCTGAACATGAGAATATGATCAATAAAAAATTGGGTACTTGGGACTAGGTGATATATTCAGAATTTAAATCTTTATATGCATTGAATTAACACACACGTATATATTAGCGCATTCTTTTTTTTTCAGTTTAAAGCGTTAAAAATATTTAACGCAATTAATTAGCATCAGTTTTTTCTGTCATCCTTGGGATAGTGTTACATTATATGATCACGCTCTTATGTGGCGTTCACACCGGACGCAATTCGCGCGAAGGTGGACGCTTGAACATTTTGAGTTTACTCGCTTCAATCGCGCGTGAAATTTGCGCGAATCGCATGTGACATTCACTGCACAACAGACGCGAATTCGCGTCATGGGCGGGGCTTCTGCCAACGGCTCGTCTTGTTGAGAAATGGCTGACATGAGCTGTGTTTACACTTTTTTTGTTAAAATCTACTGTTAATGTGTGTTAAAACGTAGTTTTAAGACTTTTTCCAGTCGATAATGTAGTTGTTTTAAGCTCAAATCGGTGGTTTATTTACATAAAGAGTGGTGGTGCAACGGATCACAAAACTCACGGTTCGGCTCGAACTACGGATCATGAGTCACGGATCGGATCATTTTTTGGATCAGAATAAAAGGGGGAGGAGACTATTTTTATTTGCTTTCCATTTATTACATGAAAACTTTTGGTGTTAACATAACCTATATGGTTTATAAGTTAACAAGAAACTTTTGGTGTTAACAAAAATAAAATAAATATATAACCATCTGAATAAATCAAATTTGACTAAAAACAACCTGAGACGTGAAAATGGGCCTGAGCTTCTTCTTCTTTTTTTTTTTAAAGAGATTATGATGTCAACATTCTCAGGGGAGAGAGTAGACCTCTCACACTTGTCAGCATTGCAATTCTCTTTGTAGGCCTATACACTATTTTATAGACATCATGTTTAAACGCACTACACTTAAACAACGTTTTATTGAATTCATTACTTTGTATTTATATAGCCTAATACCTACTTTAGATGTATATATTACGTTGCTCATGCAAATTGCAAAACAGACAATAGACTATGTTAAAATAACAAACATTTTAAATTAACTTATGCTTTTCTTTCGTTTTTAAATCTTTTTACAAGAAATCCTGCAGGTCATAAAGAACTTTGTTTTTCCACCTCCAAGAAAGGACAGGTGCTCTCCATTATCTCTCCTTGTTTACTTAAAGGCCGTTTTCCTTGCTTTACTCGAGGCAAAAAGCCATGTGTTGACTTTGAAACAGAGTAGACTTTACATTATATGCATCTGTGGTGGAATTATTAGATTTTCGCATCGATACATGTTTGTTTTAATGCGGATGCGCTGTCACTTTAATTCAGCGCAGGCACAACAAAAAATAGACTCAGTGCGGAAACGATCGCAGCACAGCTGTATGGCCAAGCGCTCCTGGAGCGCACTGATGGACCGAAGCCGCGTGTGAAAGCTGTATCCGTTAACAAGGGTACGGAAAAAATACGCACCGCATACGCACTGCAAACGGAGTATCTGAAACGGGCGTCAGCAGGTGCCATACTCGATGTATGCGCCACTTTCATACGGCTTTCTCGTGCCACAGTGCCTACATAATGTTAGAGTTTTGTCCACACCCTTCTTCCGTCATCATTATATTTTACGGGGAAGCCAAAATGCTCCCATACACGCAATTTGAATGATGCGGGAGGCTTTTCAAGTTCTTCTACTTCTCCGCTAGCCACTGTTGACTGATTAACATGCCCTGTTCACGTGAACACATGTGTTTCTCTGAAACTCAGCATCGAGTTTAAAGGAACGAGATCACTTAAAAAGCAATATTGGCAGAAAAACTGTCTTTTAGTCTGCGATCGCTAAACAATTCAGATTAATCAACAAGTTTAAAAAAATGCACAATAAATCCGCGGGTCACGTGCGTGCCGAACCGTGGGTCGTGATCCGTACGGATCACGGATCAACTGCGATCCGTTACATCCCTAATAAAGAGCGCCTATTTGAACATTTTATCTGGCGTTTTCGGAGTTGTGAGCTCCAGTGGATCAGCAGCGATCATTAACCCCGGCGAGAGCAGCCTTTCCTCGGCCAGTCCTTCTGCCGTCTGCCGCTGGCTCTGATGTCTCTGTGGTGTCTCCAGCTATAATTCGTCTTGTAACGGCCGATCTTTGGTCTCATGGATCTATAATTTGTTCCCTGGCAAATCGTTTAGGCTGAGGGCAAAGAGAAGTTTCATTACTTTATATTTTTAAGCTCTAACTGTACGTTGCAGTTGTAACGTTAGCCTACTAGCACTGACTTTGAATGTTTGACTGAATTGTTTGCTTTATTTCATGTATAGCTTATTATACCTTTTACTTATACTTTTGTATTATTGATCATACATAAACTTGCATTTGACAAAAAGAGACTGTGTTGTGTTTCATGTCATTTAATGTTATCACAGTGATAATCATATTGTCGGAACCAGATATTAATATACAGATTTTCTCCTCATTGTTGTCACTACTAGAGCAAGCTTCTGATTGGTTAACGCGGCGCGAAATATCCGCACGTTCAAAACGCTCAATTCGCCGCCTCATTCGCGCGAATCGCGTCCGGTGTGAACGCACCATTATACATGTAAATGCTTTTAAACCATTGAAGCGCGATAAGACAAAAGAGAACGCGCCGATTAACTGACCATGTGTAGAAATTGACTGACCAAATATTTTCTCTCAGCCAATCAGAAACAATGTAACCTAATGCTAGACTTTGGAAAAGGGTATAATTGCTGTGTTAAATGTATGTATGGGGAGAGCGCGGCCTACAAACTCCTCAAGAGACTTGAAGCTGGCTAATCTGCTGATGAAACTGCAAACTATTCTTCAGTAAAAAAAATTCTTTAATTAATTGCACTTCTGACTCTTGGTCTTGGTCTTCATTCTTCACAACTGGTCTTGGGTCCCAAACTGTTGTTCCCCTAAATTTTATATATATAAATATATATATATAAATATAATTAGGGCTGTCAAAAGATTAATCGCGATTAATCGCATCCAAAATAAAAGTTTGTGTTTACATAATATATGTGTGTGTACTCTGTTAATTATTATGTATATATAAATACACACACATTCATGTATATATTTAAGAAATATTTGCATGTATATACATTTATATAATCTATAATATATATAAATATAAATGTTTTATATATAAAAATAATATTTTTTTCTTAAATATATACATGCTTGTGTGTGTATTTATATATAAATAATAATTAACAGAGTACACACACATATATTATGTAAACACAAACTTTTATTTTGGATGCGATTAATCGCGATTCATCTTTTGACAGCCCTAATATATATACAGTGCCCTCCACAATTATTGGCACCCCTGTTAAAGATGTGGTCGTGGACTTCTAAAAATTCTCCTTTTTTTTAAACAACATAGAACCCAAATGCAAAAAAAGACAAAAATCCAACCTTTCATTTTATTACATTACTTTGGTGGTAAAAAAAAAAAAATCACACATTTAGAAAAAAAAAACCTTGAAATCATGTGTCCCACAATTATTGGCACCCCTGATGTTAATACTTTGTACAACCCCCTTTTGCCAACAAGACAGCACTTAATCTCCTCCTATAACATTTCACAAGATTGGAGAACACAGAGAGAGGGATCTTTGACCATTCTTCTTTGCACAATCTTTCTAGATCATCCAGTGTCCTGGGTCCTCTCTTATGCACTCTCCTCTTTAGCTCGCCCCACAGGTTTTCAATTGGATTGAGGTCTGGGGACTGAGATGGCCATGGGAGGACCTTGAGTTTGTGACTGCTGAACCATTTTTGTGTAGATTTTGCCACATGTTTTGGATCATTATCCTGCTGAAAGACCCAATGACGACCCATCTTCAGCTTTCTGGCAGAGGCCATCAGGTTTTTATTTAAAATGTCCTGGTAGTGCAAAGCGTTCAGAATGCCATGCACCCTAACAAGGTTCCCAGGGCCTTTGGAAGAGAAACAGGCCCACAGCATCACAGATCCTCCACCATACTTCACGGTGGGCATGAGGTGCTTTTCGGCATACTCATCTTTTGTCTTACGCCAGACCCACTTAGAGTGTTTGTTGCCAAAAAGCTCAATCTTAGTCTCATCTGACCAAAGCACACGATCCCAGTTGAAGTCCCAGTACCGCTTAGCAAACTCCAGACGTTTACGTTTGTGAGTGTTAGTGAGAAAAGGCTTTTTTCTTGCATGCCTCCCAAACAGCTTGTTGGCATGTAGAGAGCGTCTGATGGTTGTTTTGGAGACTTTGTGACCCCAAGATGCCACTCTTTGATGCAATTCTGTGACAGTGAGCTTAGGACATTTTTTTACTTCTCTTACCATCCTCCTCACTGTGCGTTGTGGCAAGATAAATTTGGGACCTCTTCCAGCCTTGTTTGTCACTGTTCCAGTTGTTTTAAACTTCTTAATGATTCCTCTGACTGTAGATACGGGTAAGTTAAGGCGAGTGGCTATTTTCTTGTAGCCATTGCCTGACTTATGAAGGTCGACACACATCTGCCTTACTTGAATGGTGTGTTCTCTTGTCTTTGCCATGTTGACAAATGGGTAAGAGAATTAGGCCTCTGTGTCACGTAATATTTATACCCCAGGGAAACAGGAAGTCATGAATTACTAATTAAAAGTTCCTAGATACCCTGACCAACTTTAGCAACTACAGAAAAATATATTTAAAAAAAAATCAATAAAAATTTTCAGAGGAATTGTTAGGGGTGCCAATAATTGTGGGACACATGATTTCAAGTTTTTTTTTTTTTTCTAAATGTGTGATTTTTTTTACCACCAAAGTAATGTAGTTAATGTAACTTGTACTTTTTCTCTTTTTTTTGCATTTGGGTTCTATGTTGTTTAAAAAAAAAGGAGAATTTTTAGAAGTCCACAACCACATCTTAAACAGGGGTGCCAATAATTGTGGAGGGCACTGTATATATATATATATATATATATATATATATATATATATATATATATATATATATATATATATATATATATATATATATATATATATATATATATATATATATATATATATATATATATATATATATATATATATATATATATATATATATATATATATATATATATATATATATATATATATATATAATGTGCAGGATGTGTGGAACGACTAATTTCATTAACGTTTAAGGACCTCTCTCACTGGACGCGATTTTGACCCGCAAATAATTTGCGCGATTGTTTTATTTTTTGATCAGCTGTTTGTGTAATGAGTGCTTTCACACCGAACGCGAATGTGCAGCGGCAAAAAAACAACGTTTATTTTTTCCGTTTTTCGATGTCAATTTTTTTTTTAACTCTCGCAGAATCGTCTTCACAAAATAGTGAAGGCTATCTTCTGTTTATCCTACATCGCTAGCTTCACATTAGGGCTAACGATTACTTCTCTGAGGCAAATGTGGAGTTTTCTGCTCGAGGGCGCCCTCTGGCTTCCAGTATGAATGAAACGTTTGGGTAACAAATAAGAAAAATAATACTTCTCTCTAAATAAATTTATATGACAATCCATGTTTTTCTCCAATGTACAGTGGATGCATAAGAGGCTCATATTGCATATTAAATACATAGACTTTTTTTCATTCATTTTTTATTTTTTACAATAAATCCTTAGACCTTTCTAATGATTTTTAGTCATATGCTGTCTGCATATTAACAGGTAACCCAGCAGTTTTCTGTAAAATAAATGTAATGTTAAAAAATAAATGTTATTATTATTATATTGTTATATTTATTCTTAAATACGTCATTTAATTTTTTTAAATAATGAAAATGTTATTGTAATAGTAATATTTCTAATTTTGTTAAATATTTGTATTTATTGAATATAATAATAATTATTAGTCTCATTAATATATAAATTATAATATGCATACATTTTTTATTTGTAAAAAACACATTTTAACCAGAATAATCGCAGTTTGGAGTAGCCTGTTCAATCTCTATTAGGCTATTAATATGCTGTTTTGTCTATATCTATTCTATTTGATGGCAAGTTTGTTTTAGCCTATTTTCATTTTGGGCCTAAGGTTTTGGGCATTTGGCTCGTTGTTGTCTGTGGAGGGTTACTAATGTCATTGCTTATCTGTAAATTAAATTAATGCTTTTTCAATGATTTAATTCATTTTAATTTTTTTTATTTCTGTGATTTAAATAATTTTGGTAATGCGTCGTATAGGTCTCAAATTTCAATCTTTATGGTCTTAAAATGTCTTAAATTTGACTTACTGAAGCCTGCAAGAACCCCGCACTAGCTATTCAATCAACATTAACCTTTGCCAGGTATCGCATTTCTCATGAGATTACAGCTCCTGTGGAGTTCATGCAAGTCGCTGTAGGCTACAGACAACGATAACATAACCTTTTGAGTTAAAACTTGTTGATTTTTTTCTAAACCTAATTGTGTCCGCGACTATAGAGAGTGAATGTGTTTCCGTCAGTACGACTGTGGCACTGAAATGTTTACATTCTGGAAACACAGCTTCTCCGGATCGACCCGTTCCCTGAAGTGCGTGGTTTGTCTCGTCAGACTGGGTGCACCCAAAACCTCCTTTTCGGTCTTTTAAATCAAATGAAAAGCTCGTCTTCACTGGATGAGGAAGTGTCCGTGTTTTCTCAGCTGTCGCCGCAAATGTTTTGGAACATTGGAGCTCTGAAACGTCACAAATTTGTGTCGCGGCTAGGCCTGTCACGATAACAAATTTTGCTGGACGATAAATTGGCCAAAAAAATTATCGCGATAAACGATAATATTGTCGTTCTGAGACCATTTTGATCTAAAATAATGATGATGGCATAATAATGCAGGTACACCTTTTCAAAGATCAATAAACTTTTATTTCTAAAGACTATTTAACACTGAAAACGGAAAACATTTTAAATATCCACAATAAATGAACAAAACAACCAAAAACAATAAAAGCAATGGACTCTCAGTCTGTTAGCAAAAAAATGCACTTGAATAAACAGCTGGAAAACTGCAACGGATGATTGTGTTTTAGGTTGTGCTGGGAATCGAATACAATTTTTTTTTACTAATTAATAGAATTTTTGCTGTAATTAATCACGATTAATACGATTTTAATATTTTGATATTGTAATAATTTCAGTTACTCTCCAAATTAATGTAGAAACAATTTAAAGACAGCATATTTTAAATATGTGTTGTATTGTCATGTTTTTATGATCACCGATGTCTCTATGAAACATTAATGACGTTACATTACAGTATAACTGAAAGCTCCCAATTTCAACATTTATTAGGCTTTTAAAAAAAACAACTTTTAATTTAAGTGAACTTAAAGCAATCTTTACATACACCCAAAATAATAAATGTTATTTTTACCCATGGCCTTCCCTGTTAGACATATACAGAAATGTAATAGTTATCAAACACTTTTCTTAACTGCATAAATAATAAATGAAATATAGATTAATCATCGTTAAAGCTACACTTGTCTCTGTTCCTGTTGTTCTTTGATGAACATTATTGACAGGCATCATCAGTGCTACTGTCACTTTAAGAACGGCCGCTGGCGAACATGACGTGGATCTGACGCGCATCTCATTTCCTCACAACTCTTTAAGTTCATTTAAGACGTTATTTAACTAATTTAAGACTCCTAATATGAGAATACTCAAAATTGTATTTGTTGTTGTTATTGTTTGTTCATGAGCAAAAGAGAACTCGGTGTGAGCAGGAGACTGACGCGAGTCTGTGTGCGTCGAGTGTGTGCGTGTGTGTCAGAGCGTCCCTCGATTAGCTGACATGAGACGCAGCCACACACACAGGACATTGACACACAGCGCGTTCTCTTGTGTCTTGTCGCGCTTAGAAGCATTTACATGTATAAGAGCGTGATCATATAATGTAACGCTTGGCAAAAATGGATATAAAAACGGACGCTGGAAATTATCGCAGCCGGAAAAATTACTTTTTTTTTTTATTGTGCGATTAATCGACTATCGCGACAGGCCTAGTTGCGGCTGATGTGAATGGTTTTGACTAGGGTTGGGTATCGTTTGGGTTTTTTTCGATTCCGGTGCCAAACCGATACTTTTAAAACGGTTCCGGTGCCTAAACGGTGCCTGAACCGATACTTTAAAAAAAAAAAAAAGGCCACAAAACGAGGTGGATGACATTAAATGGCTTTTTATTTATTTATTTTTTATTTCAATTGAACCATTTATTAAAAGTTTAATGTATACTTAAATGTATGAATATAAATAAATACAAAACACAATTTACTTATTTACAAATTATAATTGACTTATTTACAAATTCACAGTAACACCTAAGCCACCTAACCCAACTACAACAAGCCTTAACTCTAAATAACAGCTACAGTAATAACAGCAGTCGTCTGTATTCTTGCTCTGCTACAAACCAGCTTCGAGCTTCAGCTTTATTTTGAAATATGTTCATATTCTCTGGCTAAATATTGTAGAACGCATCACCTTAATGTTTCCATGGCGACGCGTGATGTTTCTCACATGACACAGCAGCCGCAATAGCGCTGACAGCTCAGCTGTATCGGGTTTATTTCGTTTTTTCTTTTTATTCAAAATATTCACAAACTTCTTAACTGTGTCACGAACTATCTGATGTTCAAATGTGTGAGTCAATGTGTGTTAGTTGATCTATAAAGCGCAATGGGCGGCGCCATGTTAGTTTACGCCTCAGAATCGGATCTGTCGGATTTACAACACCTGAGTTCATTCTCGTGTCACTAAATACATGAAAGTAAGTGACCAGTAGGGATGGCTCGATACCACAATTTTGGCTTCGGTACGGTACCACAATCTAATACCGAAGTACCGATATTAAATCGATACCATACAGGGTCTGAATTTTGGTAATAATTTTACTCAGTCTCGCAAGTTTTGGGTTTATGAAGCGGGAAATTACCGCAAATGTTTATTATTAAATTAATCAACAAAGATTATCACATCAAATCAGTCATTTGGAAACTTTCTTGTAAGAAGTAATTTCAGCATTACTGCGCGTCTCCATTGCTTCTGGCTTCAAAAGACATCGCACCTGCACTATAAAAGCAATCTGCGCACTCAGATTCAACACTTTCGCTTCCGTTGCGGGACAGATGATGGAAAACACTGCCCACGTCTTTTTAAACCTCGCCAATTTGAACATGCAAGCAATTTTATAGCATTTCGTAATACATATGGGATGGGAGCTCTTTGAGAGAGTTTTCTTTGCGCTCATACCAATAACAAACACACAAGCCTAGAGCTTGCGCATTCCAAATAAAGTTGTTTTTCCTTAGTCAAATACACACAAAATTATCTCAATCTTTAGTGAGTAGTCATATAGACACAGTTGGTTATGTCTTTCGCGGATGTAAATAGTGTAATAGTATGCGTGCAAATAGTATGAGGTCTAAACGTCACTGGTTGAAACGAACGCTGGAGATTTCTTTATATTTAAACGATACGATCTTATGTATGTGCGTTGATCGTCGTTAAAAGAAAATAATTGTCTAAATTAGATTGTTTCAATGATGCACTCACTGTCAATCTCTTAATGTCTTGTAAGGAATTAAGTGACGGATGCTTGGCAAGGTTTGATGGTTCTTCAGCAGTTTTATAAGCAAAGTAATTCCAAATTTCACGTCTACTCCTGTCTTTATTAATGAGTTTAGTGCGTGTTGAGTGAGATTCAACTACTGTATTCATTTTGTTCTGTTGCCACATTTGCCGGTTTCACGTCAGTTTGGGTAGCGCGCTGCCACCTAGCGGTGAACTTCGGAACAGCAGCATATACCGAAAAGAGCAAAATCATGATATCGTACCGTTAGAAATAAAATATATACCGGTATTTTCACAGTACCGGTATACCACGCATCCCTAGTGAAAGGAAGAAGAATAGAGTAAACTATAGAGTTACTATATAATGTGCATGTATCTGATGTGAATAAAACACGTAACGTTAGTCGAATTATAACCGTCTAAAAGGATTGTTTATGCCGCTTCCATAGACATCAGTGTGTGTTTTTTGCTAGTAGCCTACTTATGAGCATTTAAATGTCTGAAACCTGAAATAAACATGATGTGGTTGAAAACACTGAATAGTTGTCATGAGTTGTGATGTGACCAGCGCTGAGCGTCTATCTCTGGGTGCCAGCCAAAGCGCGAAAGCATGTTTGAATTTTGGCACCGAAATCTGCGTTCTGATTCGGTCCAGTACATACCGGTTATATAAGTTTCGGTACCCAACCCTAGTTTTGACGCGAACTATTCACACACAAAATATTCGCTTTTCCGCTTCGCTTTTTCGTTATACGTCCAGTGTGAAAGGGCCTTTAAACAGAAATTTTGCAACTGACTAGTCTAGTATTTCCAAGTCGACTAGCAGTAGCAGTTTCACTTAATCGACTAGCCGAATAGTCTGCAGTGTGTCCTATACACGGATTTATGCATGTTAGGGTTAGTCCGAAAATATATTTAAACTTTATCTTTAATGTCGTGTTTTACATCATTGCTGTCAAACAAACTAAAGCGTGATAAGGCGTTGTGTCCGTATCAAATCGCAAAAGACTGTCGGTTAATTTTGTTAGAAAATTTTGATATAGTTTTAGTCTAGACTGGGTAAACCCAGCCTGATCTGCCGGCGATGTGATTTCGCCCGGAAACCTGTACATTAATTTCTACTGCTTCTGTTACACTTTTGCGGGAACCAATCACAGATTGGCTTATCCACCTGGCGCGCTATTGGCGAGTTTAACACGATGACGGATAGAGAAGCGATGGGTCGTTGCCTCTTTTGGTCTGATTGGTTGAAGGACTATCCAATTGCGTACAGAGTCATTTGAACTATGCGCATTTATGCTCGCGTGTACAGTAGAAAATACAGAGCAGACTCCCCAGACCAATGTTCAATCTTAAATTGAGCTTGGTCTGGTGATAGCCAGACAAGTTTTAGTCGACTAAACGTAAGATTTGAGTCGACTAAATCTACAGTAGATTCGGTTAACTAAAATGTAGTGAGTTTAGTTCAATTGTAATGCATTAATTGAGCATTTAAGCCAGGAGTGTCCAAACTTTTTTTAAAGGGGGCCGGATTTGATGTTGTGGACATACTCGGGGGCCGGTCCCTTTTCTATTATATATATATATATATATATATTTGACAAAAGCTTGAGCTGACAGTAGAGTAGCTTGAGATAGGACACAGGAAATTTATAAAACTTTCATCAACCAAAAAGTTTTATTGGGTGAAATTTTAATATTATTACGGAGTTAGAACTCTATTCTTATTTATATTTAATAATTGCTCTATTTAGATCACCACAGGTAAAACCACACTACAAAACATGCTTTTCTGACTTGGTATTTCTGTCTTTTTTCCAGTCCAAATATCAAAAAATTCTTAAATCAAGATGCTTTTACTAAGGAAAATTACATATTTTTTCTTGATTCCTGGGGGAAAAAAATCCAAATGAATTGAGTTTTTACTTGAAACAAACTAAATTATCTAATTAATGGATTAGAAAAAAAAGCTTTCAAAATCTTCCTTAAAGATTCCAAACAGAAACATTATTTTTCTTACCCCATTGGCAGATATATTTGCTTGTTTTAAACAAAAACTCACTTCAATTCAATTTTATTTTCCAGAAAACAAGGAAAAATATCTAATGTCATTTAACTTATCTCGTAACATCTTGATTTAAGAATTTTTAGATATATTTAGACTAGAAACAGGACAAAAATACTAAATGACAGCATTTTTTGCAGTGCACACAAGGCAAAAAGTAATACATACATTATATATATATATATATATATATATATATATGTATTTATTTATATATATGTATTTATTTATTTATTCTATATCTAGAATGGTATTTAGTCTATAGACATATAAATACAAATGCACAAAACTGCAAGTTTATGATAAAAAATAGTCTGCAATTTGGCCTTTATTACTCATTTAATACATGTCTACATTACAAATTAAATAAAATTAGATATTAACCTACATTTCTGACAAATTACCACGGTTACAGGTGTTACCACAGTAAATCCATGATAAATTCGAAATGCGAATTGTTGTTTGAAAATGATTTTGAATCGGCTCAGCTGATTTGCACGTTAGTGTTGTTTATTAAGTCAGCGCTGTTTAACTGGATTTAAATTAAATCAAATCACAGAGAGATTCAGTACCGGAGACCTCAGCGCTGAACTCGAACACTTCTCACGGGCTTCGGAAGGCTGTTTAGTGGGCGCGTGATCGAGACACTCAGCAGGTAAACACATTTGTTCAGAGTCAGAGCTCGCGCGAGTTGCGCAGAGCACAAGCAGTAGCGCTGTTTCGTTCCGCTTTGGGCACTGCTTCCCTGGCCTAAAGTCTAGTACTGCCACCTTGCGGCGACATCGTGGAACTGCATGATTTGTAAATGATCCGTGGCGGGCCACATAAAATACATTTTAATAGACGCGCTGCGGGCCGTTTGAAATTCATCCCCGGGCCGGAATTTGGACACCCCTGATTTAAGCATTACATAACTGACTGTTACTTGAATACATGTCAAAACTGATGTTTTGACATTAAAAATACACGAAAGAGAGCTCTCAGAGTTCACAGTGATGAATGCGCTGAACTCCATCTGCGTATGTGCGGAGTTTGCCGTGCATTTGGGAACGTAGGGGGCACCAGTTACGCATTATTATCAGATTCGCAAAGTTGACGATTACAGCAAGATTAGTGTAGTGTGATCTTTATTATATTTACCACTCCGAGCTTCTGTGGTAGTAGTAACCCTCTATGGTGGCTGTGGACTTCTGGAAACAGATGTAGTAGAAGCCAGCGAAGGAAGCACCGCTGATGTCTTTGATTGTGTGATCTGGAACTAAGAACTGCTCCTGAAACAAACAACATTTTACAGCAGGATTATTTACATGTATTTCACCAGGTTTATATACACTACCGTTCAAATGTTTGGGGACAGTAAGACTTGATTTATGTTTTTGAAAGAAGTCTCTCATGCTCACCAAGGCTGCATTTATTTGACACAGTACAAACATTAATATCGTGAAATATTATATCAATTTAAAATAACCGTTTTCTATGTGAATATCTGTTAAAGTGTAATTTATTCCTGTGATCAAAGCTGAATTACTCCAGTCTTCAGTGTCACATGATCCTTCAGAAATCATTCTGATATGATGAACAAGAAACATTTATGATTATTATCAATGTTGAAAACAGGTTTTGTGGAAACCCTGATACTTTTCAGGATTCTTTGATGAATAGAACATTAAAAAAACAGCATTTATATGAAACAGGTTTTTTTTTGTAAAAGTATTGCTGATTAAAAGTATTAATTTCTCTCAAACCAAAAAGTCTAAGAATGTCTTGCGCGAGTTAATTTATTTGGTTCTTTTTGTGCATTCACGCGTTTGAAGCGAATTCGCGTTTGACGCCCGAGTTGAAAAATCTGAACTTCAAAAATCTCAATCAGAGCTGAAAAATCATTTGCCCCTCCCACTTACCCCATTCGCCTTGAACACGCGTCTATTTAGTTTCAAACGCTCAATTTATACGAAGCGAATTGGATTTTTGAGTTTTGAGGCGAAATTCGCTTCTTGTGGGAGGGACAAGTGCTATTCAAGAGTGTATTCTGTGTAAATGCAGCATTAAAAGGTCATTTTTATTTTAAGTTATGAGTGTTGAGCATCATAGAAGTCAATGTTACCATCCATTCATTTTGATTGTTGGAGAAAACTAGTTAATTAAAAAAGAAATTGTGCCATTGTCCTTATCCTATGAGAAGAGGCCTCGCTTAATTATTCATGAGTCTGCGCGTCCTTATCCTATAAGAAGTGTGTGATGGCCTTTACTGACCCTGACCGTTGTGATGGTAGTGAGTGTGTATGGTTTCAGTCATAATATACACCGTACCTTCCACCGCATGAAAACATAGTCACTGTTCTTTAGCTCTTCATAGTCGAAATCGTCTGAATTAAAGCTTTTTGCGTACTGATAAAATGCTTGAAACTTCCCCTGGGAAAAACAGAAAAACATATTTAGCAGATCAGTTTCTAAAATTCATAAACGTTATGCGTTATTACACACAGTGACTTCATATTAATTACCCAGTGTTTTCGGTCGACGTCCTCATCCGCATCCCATTTCCTGGTTAAAAAAGGCCGTTTCTTGCTTATGATCTCCCCGGCAAAGAATGTCGTGAGGGTGGGATATTCCTACAGAGAGCAATAGAGCAGGTTGAGTGACACTTTCCCTTCTGTGAGCTATAATGTGCTCCGACTTTTCTTTTTTTAAATCACGCTTTTAAAGGATTAGTTCACTTTTAAATTTACTCACCCCCATGTCATCCAAGATGTCCATGTCTTTCTTTCTGCATTTGAAAAGAAATTAAGGTTTTGGATGAAAACAGTCCAGGGTTTTTCTCCATATAATGGACTTCAATGGGCTCCAAACGGTTCAAGGTCCAAATGACCAAAGGGCTTTAAAAGATACCAGACGATTAATAAGGGTCTTATCTAGCGAAACGATCAGTTTCTGTGAGAAACCGAGCAGTATTTATGCTATTATTTCACCTCTTATCAGACGAACGTGATCCTCTCTGAGCTCAGCCATAACTTCCGCTTAGTGAGGTCAAAATACGTGCCTGGTTATAGATATATCAATCGTAGATGCCTCATTCTACTGATCCGTGCAAGCGCTAATGAGGCATCTATGTATACATCTATGACCACCAATGGCATGTTTTGAGTCAAACTGGTAGCCAGCATATCACTTTTTGGGCTTCATATTCTCTCAACATAGCGAGCAGCCTATCTAGACAGCATTTTTTGGACTCAAAACCTACCTAGTAGGCCGACTACCTACAAACACAGCATTTTGGGCTTCATACTGTCACAATATAGTGAGCACCCTACCTAGAAAGCATTTAGGTAGACTACTATGTATGTTTTGAGTCAAACTGGTAGCCAGCATATCACTTTTTGGGCTTCATATTCTCTCAACATAGTGAGCAGCCTATCTAGACGGCATTTTTTGGACGCAAAAGCTACTTAGTAGGCTCATACCTACAAACAAACTGTATGTTTGGGTTTAAAAGTGAGCTAGTGAGCAGCCTACCTAGACAGCATGTAGCCTAGCCTACTATGTATGTTTTGAGTCAAACTGGTAGACAACATATCACTTTTATGGGCTTCATATTCTCACTACCTAGACAGCATTTTTGGACTCAAAAGCTACCTAGTAGGCTGACTACCTACAAACAAACTGTATGTTTGGGTTTCAAAGTGAGCTAGTGAGCACCCTACCTAGATGGCATTTTTGGACTCAAAACCTTTGAAAGCGTGCAAGCGCTAATGAGGCATCTACGTATACACCTATGACCACGCTCGTATTTTGACCTCACTAAGCGGAAGTTATGGCGGAGCTCAGAGATGATCATATTCGTCTGATAAGAGGTGAAATAATAGCATAAATACTGCTTGGTTTCTCACAGAAACTGATCATTTCTCTAGATAAGACCCTTATTCATCGCTTAAAGCGGCACTGAAACTGGACCTTGAACCGTTTGGAGCCCATTGAAGTCCATTATATGGAGAAAAACCCTGGACTGTTTTCATCCAAAACCTTAATTTCTTTTCGACTGCAGAAAGAAAGACTTTTTCAGCAAAAGTGTATTTAAAAGTGAACTAATCCTTTACGCAATTTCAGAGAAAATGACACAAATATCAAGATAAAAACCGACAGTGTGATAATATCTGCTTCATATTTCCTTTGACACGCCACAACCGAGATGCAGATCAGTAAATCAAGTTGCTTCTTAAAGCTTCTGTGTCTCGACAAAATCAAAGACTAATAGTGTGAGAGGACAGCGGCCCTTTAAAGATCAGTGTCCAAACCCATTGTGCTCCAGAATCTCCATCCAGACAAACAATTGACC
Source organism: Gobio gobio (assembly GCF_949357685.1). Taxonomy (NCBI): domain Eukaryota; kingdom Metazoa; phylum Chordata; class Actinopteri; order Cypriniformes; family Gobionidae; genus Gobio; species Gobio gobio. Next base: position 70,194,686 of record NC_137097.1, on the reverse strand, counting down.
ACGAGCCTGTCTCACCTCCGTCAGACCTTTGATCTTGAGGTATCCACACAGGTACGAGTCCTCCATGGTCACATGCTGTGGGTCCAAAGCAAAGGGTTTTAATCAAATCACTTTAATGATGTTCTTGGCACAGCTCCAGTCAGATCTGCTAATGTGGGTCAGTTAATAACATTCAACAAAACACTAATCTGGACGCACACATGAAGACACGACGGACTCTCGGGTTGCCCTACTTAGAAACGGGCAACTGATCCATTCTCATTACATCTCCAGATTCACTGACATGCCACACACTGCACAAATACATTACGGGCACTATAATCACACATCTAAACTACTACAGCATTTTGGACATAGTAGGCTGCTGGCTAGCAACAAACAAACAGCTTTTATCGGCTTCATACTCTCACAATATAGTGAGCACCCTACCTAGACTGCGTTTTTGGACTTAAAACCTATCTAACCTATCTTTTGGACTTAAAACCTAGTGAGCACCCTAACCTAGACAGCATTTTTGTACTCAAAAGCTACATAGTAGGCTCATACCTACAAACAAACTGTATATTTGGGTTTCAAAATTTCACAACCTAGTGAGCACCCTACCTAGACAGCATGTAGCCTAGCTAGCCTATGTATGTTTTGAGTCAAACTGATAGCCAGCTTATCACTTTTATGGGCTTCATATTCTCACAACCTAGTTTTCTGCCTACCTAGACAGCATTTTTGGACTTAAAAGCTACATAGTAGGCTGACTAACAACACAAACACAGCATTTTGGGCTTCATACTGTCACAACCTAGTGAGCACCCTATCTAGACAGCATGTAGGTAGCCTACTATGTATGTTTAGAGTCAAACTGGCAGCCAGCTTATCACTTTTTGGGCTTCATATTCTCTCAACCTAGTGAGCAGCCTATCTAGACAGCATTTTTTTTTTTTACTCAAAAGCTACATAGTAGGCTCATACCTACAAACAAACTGTATGTTTGGGCTTCATATTCTCACAACCTAGTGAGCTGCCTATCTAGACAGCATTTTTTGGACTCAAAAGCTACATAGTAGGCTGACTACCAACAAACACAGCATTTTGGACTTCACACTGTCACAATATAGTGAGCACCCTACCTAGACAGCATGTAGGTAGCCTACTATGTATGTTTAGAGTCAAACTGGTAGCCAGCTTATCACTTTTTGGGATTCATACTCTCACAACCTAGTGAGCAGCCTACCTAGACAGCATTTATGGACTCAAAAGTTAAATAGTAGGCTCATATTATCTACAAAAAAAACTATGTTTGGGTTTCATAGTTTCACAAGCTTGTAAGCTGCCTATCTAGACAGCATTTTTGGACTCAAAACCTACCTAGTAGGCTGACTACCCAGAACCTAGTGAGCACCCTACCTAGACAGCATGTAGGTAGCCTACTATGTATATTTTGAGTCAATCTGGTAGACAACAAATTACTTTTTGGGCTTCATATTCTCACAACCTAGTTTGCTGCCTATCTAGACAGCATTTTTGGACTTAAAAGCTACATAGTAGGGCTGACTACCAACAAACACAGCATTTTGGCCTTCACACTGTCACAATATAGTGAGCAATAAGCACCCTATCTAGACAGCATGTAGGTAGCCTACTATGTATGTTTAGAGTCAAACTGATAGGCAGCATCACTTTTTGGGCTTCATATTCTCACTACCTAGACAGCATTTTTTGGACTTAAAACCTATCTAGTAGGCTGACTACCAACAAACAAACAGAACCTAGTGAGCTGCCTAACTAGACAGCATGTAGGTAGCCTACTATGCATGTTTTGAGTCAAACTGGTAGCCAGCATCACTTTTACGGGCTTCATATTCTCACAACCTAGTTTTCTGCCTACCTAGACAGCATTTTTGGACTTAAAAGCTACATAGTAGGCTAACTACCAACAAACACAGCATTTTGGGCTTCATACGGTCACAACCTAGTGAGCACCCTACCTAGACAGCATGTAGGTAGCCTACTATGTATATTTTGAGTCAATCTGGTAGACAGCAAATTACTTTTTGGGCTTCATATTCTCTCAACCTAGTGAGCAGCCTACCTAGACAGCATTTTTTTTACTCAAAAGCTACCAAGTAGGCTCATACCTACAAACAAACTGTATGTTTGGGTTTCAAAGTTTCACAACCTAGTGAGCACCCTACCTAGATGGCATTTTTGGACTCAAAACCTACCTAGTTGGCTTGCTAAAGAACCTAGTGAGCCGCCTACATAGACAGCATGTAGCCTAGCCTACTATGTATGTTTCGAGTCAAACTGATAGCCAGCATCACTTTTTGGGCTTCATATTCTCACTACCTAGACAGCATTTTTGGACTTAAAACCTATCTAGTAGGCTGACTACCAACAAACAAACAAACAGAACCTAGTGAGCTGCCTAACTAGACAGCATGTAGGTAGCCTACTATGTATGTTTTGAGTCAAACTGATAGCCAGCATATCACTTTTATGGGCTTCATATTCTCACAACCTAGTTTGCTGCCTACCTAGACAGCATTTTTGGACTTAAAAGCTACAAAGTAGGCTCATATCTACAAAAAAAACTATGTTTGGGTTTCATAGTTTCACAAGTTTGTGAGCAGCCTATCTAGACAGCATTTTTGGACTCAAAACCTACCTAGTAGGCTGACTACCCAGAACCTAGTGAGCAGCACCCTACCTAGACAGCATGTAGGTAGCCTACTGTATGTTTAGAGTCAAACTGGTAGCCAGCTTATCACTTTTTTGGGCTTCATATTCTCACAACCTAGTGAGCTGCCTAACTAGATGGCATTTTTGTGGACTCAAACCCTACCTAGTAGGCTTACTACAGAACCTAGTGAGCCGCCTACATAGAGAGCATGTAGCCTAGCCTATGTATGTTTTGAGTCAAACTGGTAGACAGCATATTACTTTTTGGGCTTCATATTCTCACTACCTAGACAGCATTTTTGGTCTTCAAACCTATCTAGTAGGCCGACTACCTACAAACACAGCATTTTGGGCTTCATACTGTCGCAATATAGTGAGCACCCTACCTAGACAGCATGTAGGTAGACTACTATGTATGTTTTGAGTCAAACTGATAGCCAACATATTACATTTTGGGCTTCATATTCTCTCAACATAGTGAGCAGCCTATCTAGACGGCATTTTTTGGACGCAAAAGCTACATAGTAGGCTCATACCTACAAACAAACTGTATGTTTGGGTTTAAAAGCTAGTGAGCACCCTACCTAGATGGCATTTTTGGACTCAAAACCTACCAAGTAGGCTGACTACAGAACCTAGTGAGCTGCCTACCTAGACAGCATGTAGGTAGCCTACTATGTATGTTTTGAGTCAAACTGGTAGCCAGCATCACTTTTATGGGCTTCATATTCTAACTACTTAGACAGCATTTTTGGACTCAAAAGCTACCTAGAAGGCTGACTACCTACAAACAAACAGCTTTTTTGGGCTTCATATTCTCACAACCCAGTGAGCACCCTAACTAGACGGTATTTTTGGACCCAAAACCCATCTAGTAGGCTTGCTAGAGAACCTAGTGAGCACCCTACCTAGACAGCATGTAGCCTAGCTAGCCTATGTATGTTTTGAGTCAAACTGGTAGCCAACATATCACTTTTTGGGCTTCATATTATCACTACATGGACAGCATTTTTGGACTTAAAACCCTATCTAGTAGACTGACTACCAACACACACAGCATTTTGGGCTTTATACTGTCACAACCTAGTGAGCTGCCTATCTAGGGGCAGTCATTTGAATTGCCTAGGTAGGCAGCTCACTTCTCATATCCACAGAGAGCGAAGTGTTTACCTGCAGAACCACCTCGACATCATAGGAGTTGCCTTTGCTCTTCTGGTGCCCGCGGAACTGGGAGCCGCTGTAGAGCAGAGAGGTGTTGACGCCGGGCTGACGGGTATTGATCGGCGGGGGCGGAACGAGAGAGGCCGAGGCCAAGCAGGCCAACGTCGAGCCCAGACAGCAGTCGGTACGGACCGGCATGTTTGATCGCTTCTGCGGGGAAGTCCCCGAGCACAACCAGCAGAGCGTCGCTTATCCGAGACCCTGGGGGAGAAGAAAACGCGACACTGACAGCGCAGTGCGTGAGTTTCGGAGTTTCTCCCGCAGGACGGTTACGGTTACGTCCCTCAGAGCAGAATGAAGGCGCTCAACAGCGAGTCATGTGATCCAGTATGCTGTTCTCTGATTGGATGACGGCCATCAAGGTACAATGACGCTGCATGTTCATTGGCTGCTTTGGAAAAGGCATGATGGGATTTGTAGTTCTTTTACAAGAAAGCGGTACTGGAGAAATGTAGAGAAGCGTGAATGTTGTGACAGCTGTTTCTAGACAATGTATTTGCTAATAAATCCTGTTTAACGATGTCAATGTGTGCCTTTGTATGTATGTATGTATATTTAATTAAATTTAAAAACAAATTTAACATTTGAAATGTTGATGAAGTACATAAAACACATTTGGCAGAAAGGATTGTGCTAGCTATATATATAACTTTATTTCTAAATTATATATATAGCTGCCTACACCCTATTTGAGAAATGTCCTTTTATGTAAAGCGCTCTCTCTCTCTCTCTCTCTCTCTCTCTCTCTCTCTCTCTCTCTCTCTCTCTCTCTCTCTCTCTCTCTCTCTCTCTCTCTCTCTCTCTCTCTCTTTTGCTGCAGCACCTTTACTTGTCTGTAGATGGAGGCATTGCATAAAGTACAAAATCAAACCTTGTAAAACTGATTCATCTCAAAATTTAATAAACAAAACAAAACAATAATAGAGCTGCATACTTATCAACATCCAACAACAAAATGAGCAACATTTGTTTATAAATCATTTGTTATATTCTGGATCTGACAAGAGAAACGTTTCAATTGTGCTCAGACGATGCCTCGAGCTCCTCCTTTACAAAACTAATGTAGTTTTGGATCTCGGAGATGCGCTTGCGATTCCTCTTCACCTCATCGTTGTGTATCTATTAACACAAACAAACAGATTCGTATGTTTACATTTAATAATAAAAGGTCTTTTGTGATCCTGGACAGCCTCGTGGTAGGCTACACTGGGACCATGGACCACAAAATTGGTCGTAAGGGTCAATTTTTTGAATGATTTATACATAATCTGAAAGCTTTCCATTGATGTGTGGTGTGTTAGGACAAATATTTGGCCGAGATGCAAGAAAATCTGGAATCTGAGGGTGCCAAAAAATTTAAATATTGAGAAAATCGCCTTTAAAATTGTTCAAATGAAGTCCTTATCAATGCATATTACTACTAATAATAAATTTTTTATATATTTACGGTAAGAAAACTACAAAATATCTCCATGGAACATGATCTTTACTTGGCATAAAAGAAAAATTTATCATTTTGACCCATACAATCATGTATTGTTGGCTATCGCCACAAATATACCCGTGCGGGTCACATTTATATTAGGGCTGTCAAAAGATTAATCGCGATTAATCGCATCCAAAATAAAATTTTGTGTTTACATAATATATGTGTGTGTGTACTCTGTTAATTATTATCTATATATAAATACACACACAAGCATGTATATATTTAAGAAAAAAATATAATTTTTATATATAAAACATTTATATTTATATTAGGGCTGTCAAAAGATTAATCGCGATTAATCGCATCCAAAATAAAATTTTGTGTTTACATAATATGTGTGTGTGTACTCTGTTAATTATTATTTATATATAAATACACACACAAGCATGTATATATTTAAGAAAAAAATATTATTTTTTATATATAAAACATTTATATTTATATATATTATAGATTATATAAATGTATATACAGTATATACATGCAAATATTTCTTAAATATATACATGAATGTGTGTGTATTTATATATAAATAATAATTAACAGAGTACACACACATATATTATGTAAACACAAACTTTTATTTTGGATGCGATTAATCTTTTGACAGCCCTAATTTAAATATAATATAATATTGTTAATGAGTGTAAAGTTCACAGGAAGCGTGTTCATAATCACGTACTGATTTCAGCAGGCCGCCCATCCAGCTGTTGACCCGTGTCAGTAGCTCGTCCTCCCTGTTATCAATCTTCTGCAGGTGTGTGTCATGGGAAGCACTGACTGCATTGCTCACCGTGTCTTTATCCACCAAGAGCTACAGGAAATCAGGACGAAAATAAGTGTGGCATGTAAATAGTTACCATGACTTATTCCTAATGAGTCGACACAAATTAAAGGGATAGTTCAGGCAAAAATGAAAATGTGATGTTTATCTGTGTAACGGAGGCCGGCTAGAGCGTCCGACTCTCATGCCGGCGGACCCGGGTTCGAGTCCCGCTTAGAGTTGGTGGTTTGAACAGGAGGTGCACTGCAAAAGTGCTCTTCTTATTTAGTATTTTTTTCCTGTTTCCAGTCCAAATATCAAAAAATTCTCAAATCAAGTTGCATTTACTAGATAAGTAAAATGACATAAGATATTTTTGGGGCTCTTCGGTCATTTCTGACCCGAAATTTTTTAAAATTAAAAATGTAAAAGATTGTAGCTTCATCGGAATGGTCCGAAACTTGGTGACTTTATTGGTACTTGGTATATGAACACCCCAAAAAATTGGGGACAGGATTTGAAAAGTCTAAGTGGTCGTAAAAAAAAAATAGTCACACTCAGGACCTTCGGGTCAAAAATGACCCCCATAGGAAATGAATGGGAAATTGGCAAAAATACAGAGTTTTTTTGTGCGTACAATCTACAAATCAGCCAGGATGCAAAAAAAAGGAGTCAAAAGTGAAGGGGTGAATCTATAAAACATCAAGCGTGCAAAACAGACAAAAAAACTCACACACACACACACTAATTTGCTATTGCGTGATAAAAATGCTCAATGTGTCCACTGGATGGCACCGATCTCATTTAAAAAATTGCTTTCATGAGGCCTAGGCTTGACTCTAAAATGAAATACAGCTTTAATAAATATATATATATATATATATATATACACATTTTTTATTATATTCAATGGGAAAAAATGGTCATAATTATTGCATAAATATTAATTATAAATCATAAAATTACCTCAAAACACCAAAAAAGAAGAAAAAAATATATTATTGAACAAAAATATATTTTATTGATTCTACTCAAATCTTTTTTTATCTTAATCCTGCCCTCCGGGTCATTTTTGACCCGAAGGTCCTGAGTGTGACCCATAAATGAAGAACCCCAGAGGATTAAAACAAGCAAAATTATCTGCCAATGGGGTGAGAAAAATAATCTTATTTCTTTGGGACAGAAACAAGAATTAAATCAGAAACAAGATTATTTTTCTCACCCCATTGGCAGATAATGTTGCTTGTTTTAAGCAAAAACACTTCATTTTGATTTTACTTTCAAGAAAACAAGAACAAATATCTTATGTCATTTTACTTATCTAGTAAATGCATCTTGATTTAAGAAATGTTAGATATTTAGACTAGAAACAAGACAAAAATACTAAGTAAGAAGAGCATTTTTTTGCAGGGGGTTACATCTGCTTACCCCCAGGGCATCCAAGATGTAGGTGGCTTTGTTTCTTCAGTAGAACACAAATGAAGATTTTTATCTCCAACCGTTGCAGTCTGTCAGTCGTATAATGCATGTGAACGGTAGCAAAATCTATGAGAGTAAAACAAAACCCTGCGGCCCGTGACGACACATTGATGTCTTAAGACACAAAACGATCGGTTTGTGAGAGAAACCGAACAGTATTTATAACTATGTCCAACAGCCTTGAGCGCGCGATCACTTCGTAGCGCCGGAAGTGATCTCTCGCGCGTATATCTCTACGCTATATCGTGTACACCGGAAGTGATCGCGCGCTCAAGGCTGTTGGACATGGATATAAATATTGTTCGGTTTCTTGCACAAACTGATCGTTTCGTTAGAGCCCTGCATTTCTGCCCGAGCCCGACGGGCCCCGACTTTTTTACGCCTCTAGGGCCGGCCAATTTTTGAATTGAAGATCGGATTTATATTAATTTTGCGGAGAGGTGTAAGGTAAGACAACCTGCATGTTTTTTTTCATGTTTTTTTGTTTCGATTGAGTAGCTTGTTTCGTTTGCGAGCGCCGTTGCGAGCAGCATCAGGCAAAAACGCCTTTTTACTGTGGTGGCGATAGTAGGCTAAACGTTTAGACTAACATTGTGATGCTTGAAGTGTTTTATATCTATGGATTGTATTACAAGCAAGACAAGTCAAGTGTTGATTTGAGAGGCTAAATTGATCAAACATGTGTTGTTAACTCGCTTGGTTGTCACTTTAAAAAACGAAAACTTTAATTTAACAAACAAACAAAAAATGCTTCAAACATTTTTCTAAATTAACTTAATAAAGAAACGAAACGAAATATAACTACTTTGACATTAAAAACAAAAATGTGTAATAGGGAGGATAAAAAATAAATAAATAAAAACACGGGCTCCAGTCGGACTTGGGCCGAAAATTTTGACAAGCTGTCAGACACGGGCTGGGCTAAAGGGCCTCGGCGTCTCGGGCCAGGGCTCTACGCTTCGTGTCTAATGCTGCGTTCACACCGAACGCAAATAGAGCGTCAGGAGTGAGTGATTTCCATGTTAAGTCAATGTAAAGACGCGTTGACGCGCGTCTGGAGGTCCTGCGGCGCAATTTCACCTCATTCGCACAAGTGATTTTATTTGGTGCTTTTTGTGCATTCACGCGTTTGAAGCGAATTCGCGTCTGACGCCCGAGTTGAAAAATCTGAACTTTAGCGTCTATTCGCGCAGCGTTAAACAATCAGGAGCCTGCTCGCTGCTGTCACGTGGTGAAGTGACGTGATGAGAAACCCTGCATAATTTAAAAATACTACTATTGTGTCACAAAATGTAGTTTTAAGACTTTTTCAGGTGGGAATGTAGTTGTTTAAAGCTCAAATCTGTGGTTTATTTATAAAGAGAGCGCCTATTTAAAAAAATTAAACTTGCTGTTTTAGATTTTGAGAAATAGATTTTGCTACCGTTCACATGCATTATACGACTGACAGACTGCAACGGTTGGAGATAGAAATCTTAATTTGTGTTCTACTGAAGAAACAAAGACACCTACATCTTGGATGCCCTGGGGGTAAGCAAATAACATCAATCAAATATAATATATATATAAATATATGTATATATAATATAAATAAAATTTGATTGATTGATTGAACATCGCATTTTCATTTTTGGCTGAACTATCCCTTTAAGTGATCGAGCCTGTTTCCCACTGACCATTGCCAAATCATCCGGTATTTCCTCCTCCAGCTCATTTTTGAGCACCTTGTCCAGCGTTGCCAAGGCAATCTCAAGCTGTCGTTCATGGTGCTGGTTCTCCAGGTCTCGACACATCACGAATGTGTGTCAGAGTTAAAGAAGCCCTACCCTTGAAATAAAAGCATTTTTGTTTTGTCTTGTTGGATAAAGGATATATCCCTTGCACATATTCAATGAACCCTCCAGCCATGTCTGAGATGTTCCTCTCAAAGTCCTTGAAGATGTCCTTAAAAGAAGCAATCCATTCGTTTAGGTGATGTGGTATGAAGGTATTTGATATTGCATGAATAATATTCTGACCTCTAGTTGGTCCACCAGCTGCAGTTCAAGACTCATGAGGGTTTCAGAGAGCTGGTCGGCCTGTTCACGGCAGGAAGTGATGTGAGCTTCAAGTAGCTCGGCGTCCGTGATCTGTTGCATTTCCACAGTCTTCTGCAATTGAACAGAGTTTCATTTGTGAGCATGTTCAATTTTGTTGTCTCGTTTTCCTTGTTAGACCGAAGGAGAAGGAACCAACCTGCCTCCTGGAGTTTTCAAAGTCCGCTGCTATTTGTGCCGCTTTGCGCTGGTTGTCAGCCACCGCCTCATGGAAACAGGAAAAAAAGGATTCCACCTCAGCCGTTCTCCGAGCATGCTGAGTCAAACCCGCATCAAATATCTGCACGCATAGAGCTTCCATTTTGCTCTTAAATGTAAATGGACTGTCAAGGTAAATGGGTTGTTTTGAGCCCTTTTAAACAGCTGTTCCCCCACTCTTAAAGGTGCAGTGTGTAGTATTTATGAGGATCTATTGACAGAAATGCAATATAATATTTTCAGTGCCTTACATAATGAACAGTTATGTTTTTATTACCTAAGCATGAGCCGTTTCTATTCATGTTTCTACAGTAGCCCTAAACGGACAACTTCTCTACAGAGCGCTAGCTACTCTCTGCTCTCTCCGATGACAATATTTTTGTCCTGTGTCGGCCACCGTAGCTTCTCGACTTGCTTCGAAAGGGAGGGGTGAGCGGCAGGTGGTTGCAATTCACAACCTCACCTCTAGATGCCGCTAAAATTCACACACTGCACCTTTAAAGTGTACATAACACACACTGTTTCTTAGCTCATGTTAATCTTGAGTGTCTATAGAGTAGTGTTGCATCCTTCATATCTCCGAAGAGTCTTTAGTTTTATTATTTTTATAAAAGACAGATACACTGATTCTTTCCGAAAACAGCCGAGCTCGTGCAGGCGTGCAGTGGGCGGAGCTAAAGAGACACAAGCACACGAAATACATCATGGCATTATCCCTGGATAACTTTCAGTTCTCTATACGTTCGTGTTGTTGACATTATATGCTCTTACACGCCGATTGCCAACAGAACACACACATTTGATGCAGTTTCACTCACCGCTGTTTCAAAATAGTTTCATTTTTTCTTTGTTTGAAGAGAATTTTAATAGTAAAGAAAATCGAAAGCCCCCTTTCCACCGAAATTACCCGAAAACAACTGGCCAATCTGAACCCCGGTGTCGGTCCATCAGTCCTATTTTTTGAACTCCATTGTTGATTCAAAAAGCAAGCAACTCGTGTTATATAGCAATACAACTGCACACCCCGCAACAGACTTTTAAAGGGATAGTTCACCCAAAAATGAAAATTAGCCCATGATTTACTCACCCTCAAGTCATCCGAGGTGTATATGACATTCTTCTTTCAGACGAATACAATCTGAGTTATATTACAAAAGTCCAGGCTAATCCAAGCGTTATTATAGCAGTAATATTTGCTCTGTTTTTGAAGTCCATAAAAAGTGCATCTGCCCATCATATAACTGCTCCACGCGGCTCTGGGGTGTTAATAAAGGCCTTCTGAAGCGAATCGACGCATTTGTGTAAGAAAAATATCCATATTTAAAACTTTATCAAGTAAACTTTCGGCCGACGGCCTTCCCAGTTCAATTTATGGAAAAAGTGTTGAAAGTGCCGATCGAAAGACTAACGCGACCAGGTCCGCTTGTCATGACGTCACGAACGCATCTTGAGTTTCACTTTCAACATTCAACACTTTTCCACGGAAGGCGGTCGGCCGAAACTTTACTTGATACATTTTTAAATATGAATATTTTTCCTACACAAATGCGTCGATTCGCTTCAGAAGGCCTTTATTAACACCCCAGAGCCGCGTGGAGCAGTTATTTGACGGACAGATGCATTTTTTATGGACTTCAAAAACAGAGCAAATATTACTGCCATTATAAAGCTTGGATTAGCCTGGACTTTTGTAATATAACTCCGATTATATTTGTCTGAAAGAAGAATGTCATATACACCTAGGATAACTTGAGGGTGAGTAAATCATGGGCTAATTTTCATTTTTGGGTGAACTATCCCTTTAAATAACGGTGGTTGAAATAAGATGCTGCATGGAGTCATCCAATCAAAATGCAGTGTGAACTCAACCATTCAGCATGTTCAGCGCCCAACACCCACCCCCGAATGTTCTTGAACTTTGAAAAAGTACTACCTCGTGACCTTTTTACCCAGGATCTTCATTTAGACCCTGGTCCCTGCGGTCGAAAAACACGGAGTACCCACCCCAAAGTCCCGAGTTCCTGCGGTGGAAACGCGGATTGATCTAAAGAAAAGTTCCATGCATATTAGAGGTACCATCAAAGCCAAAAAAGAACCCTATTTTAAAGAGTTTATTATAAAGTATCGCTTTCATTAGTGGTTTGATTTGTATATTTTGCCATTCATAACAAGGATATGCCTCCAGCAGTTCTTCCAGTCCAGGGAGGAGCGCCAGGTTCTCTGCATCAGGATCTTCAGCAAACATGCTGGCGAAAAGTTGAGGTCCATTCAAGAACTCCACGAATGCGTCCTGTGAAAGAAGGAAGCAGAAGTTCTTGACCATCTGTGACTCACAAATCTGACTTTTTTAAGCCTAGAACTGTGCTTGAATGAGACGGACACCTTGTGCAGTTGAAGCTCCTCGTTGCTGATCTTCTGAGCCTCCATTGCCTGCTGCTCCTGGAGCTCATTGAGTTGCATTTCTTCTACAGGATACTGATACTTTGCAAAGGCAGCTTCACGCTTTATATGTAAGTGCAAAAAATATGAATTATGAACAAACAAAATGGAATAAAATAAGAACAGTCGGACAAATGTTAGCTATTCCTTGTGGAAAAGACCTTTCCATTCCACAAAAGGTAAAATGTATATATATATATATATATATATATATTTATATATCCTTATGCTCATCAAGCCTACATTTATTTAATCAAAAATACAGAAAAAACAGTAGCCTAATATTGTGAAATATTATTACATTGTGTTCTTTTTAACTTTTTATTAATCAAAGAATCCTGAAAAGAGTATCACAAGTTTCCATCATTGACATTAAATCCTCATATTAGAATGATTTCTGAATGATCATGTGACACTGAAGAGTGGAGTAATGATGCTGAAAATCCCGCTGTGATCACAGGAATAAATTATATTTTAAATTATTTTAAAATAGAAAACCATTATTTTAATATATTTCGCAATATTGCTGTTTTTTATCAAATAAATGCAGGCTTGATGAACATAAGAGACTTCTTTCATAATGCTGCATAATATTCAAAAATAATATAATAAAGTCCTTTCACGTAACCATTTCTCCAGCCTACACTTCACATAGCCTAATAGGTGCCGGTGGCACTTGGGTTTTGTTAACTTTGATAGTTTCATGAAATAGTAAACGATGTATCAATATAGGCTACATAAATACAAGTGAATTTAACACTACTTACCATTAATGCGACATTTGCTGCTGAATGGTTTTGTGCAGGAATTTGTTTGTTGTCAGTTAAAATCCATTTTGTCAGTGATGCAATTAATAAATTGAGACAAACTGCAGGAAATCGTTCCACAAACGTTAGTTCGTCTGTCCATGTAATTTTCAACCGATTTATGAATAAGAACAGAAAATTACCGCTTCACATCGCCCAATGGAATTTGAACTTGCTTTGCCAGATCACGATTGGTTGGTGTATAGCCTATACATGACAAACGGGCATTGGTGAATTGTGTAATACTTTAAAATATATAGCTAATATATAGCTTTGTAATTGAATCAACACATTAGCTCTGATTATGGATGAAAAACAGTGGAACAGAGGAAAATCAGCAGTCAATCAAAACGCATGCGACCCATAGCAACGCGTTACGGCAACGCCTCAACAGAAATTGTCCGACTTTTGAGCCGTCCGTTACTATTGTATTGTCATGTTATAATAATCACATTTATTTAGTTTTATTGACCACGATATTATCATTGATATTTGTCGAGCACCCAAAGCCCCCCCCTCTGCACGTGCCTGTTCGACTCGCTGATTCATAACGGTTTGAATCTTCATGAAACAGTGTTTTGAAATCGGTTATCACTATATAAGTAGTTATTTAGTTTTTTTTGGCGCATCAAAAATATTATCGTTGCTTTATATTATTAATATGGAACCACTGTACTCACATGGACCGATTTAAATATGTTTTTAGTACATTAATGTATCTTGAGTGTAAATTGCTTTGCTCCCTATGCAGGCCTCATTGAGCCTTCAGATTTCAACTAAAATATCTTCATTTGTGTTCAGAAGATGAACGGAGGTCTTACGGGTGTGGAACGGCATGAGGGTGAGGAATAAATGACATTATTTTCATTTTTGGGTGAACTAACCCTTTAACAAACATTTAATTTTGATGGTTTAATGCTGCCTGTCACCAATAAATGACTGTATAAAAACACATTAAGAACCATCTCAGTGTAACTGTTTCTTTTTTTTCATATTATATTATATTATTATAAAGAATCGAACTGTCCTGGGGGAGATTTTAATAGTATTTCTTGGTAAAGACGACTACAGTTAACAGCACTGTAAAATGTGCTTTATTTAGTGACTTCTGAATTAACAGTTTTTTTATTTTATTTTTTATTTAATATATCACTAAGTTACATCAAGGGTTAAATAAAATAGAAATGGCACATTAAAGTTAAAATTTATAACTGGATGATGAAACCACTTTTTTGTGTGCTTTTAAGTAAAGAATGTTTTTGCTCAGGTGATTAAAATGTCCGCCCACTAGAGAAAAGTTTTGCGAGAAAAGAAATTAGAGGGAACATTGGATGAGTCAAGTTTTAAATAGGAAAAATATCAACTCTTTGGTCATTTTTGAGCGAGATGCTAACGGTCTAATCAGATTCAATGATCTATGCTAAAAGTAACCGCCATGCAATGCAACCGCCAGACCCGGAGATCGGCTGAATGGATTCAAAAACGGTAAAACTCGACTGTTTAACTCTAGGGGAGACTGAAAATTAGCCTATTTTTTGTTTTAAAGTGGAGTGGTCCTTTAAAATAGTCTTCATACCATAAGAAAAAACAATGGTGCTTTTAAGAACTGATCACCGAAAGTATTTTCTTTTAAAGTATATGATTTCCATAATAAGTGTGCTGGTGTGTTTCTTTTTCACATGAAAAAGACTCACTAACCGTTTGTTCATCCAGCAGTCTGTAGTCCAGATAAACCAAGTCTGGAAGATATGCCGCCACAAATATCTTATAGCTCTCGTCATCACAGATGGGGTTTCCCGCGAGGTTGAGAGTGCGTAAATGCTTAAACTTTCTGAGGTAAAGCACCTGCAGGGTTGGACAGGATTTATTTTTTGAGTGTCACTCATTGGAAATGAATTAGTGGATAGATGCATATCTTGAAATCAGACTGAAATATAGTTGTCTTACATTATCCAGTTGAGCAACGGCATTGTTTCCAACAGAGAGGATGTGCAGGTTCTGCAGACTATCCAGGTTCTCGATGACAGAAATGCGGTTGTTGAACAAACTCAAGTCCTGAAGGTTCACAAGAGAGTCCAGTCCTTCGATCACGTCAATATTATTGAACGACAGATCTGAGGAAAACAAGAATTACACTCAAAAAAATGATTTATGATGCCGTAAGCAATTCATCTTGATTTAACACAATTATATTAGGTTCAAATGTAATTGATTCATGTTAAACTGACTTAAAACCTTCACTCTTTGATATAACTTGATGTTTTCATTTTGAAATAACATGTTTCAATCAAGTAACCCAAAGAAATAAGACTTTCACTTCCCATCATGCTTTGCAAAGGGGCTGAATTCAGAGACTAAGTGTTTACATAAAGTGCAATTTGATGCATTTTTTAACAAGATGAGAAAATTGGGAGACTTTTTAACGCTTAATGTTTTGTTATGTTAGTATTTAAAAGTTTGTGTTATGTAAGTGTTTTTGGAGGTTACCATTGGGTGTAGTGCTTGGGGTGAGGACCTACTAATGGTGCGTTCACACCGGACGCGATTCGCGCGAGTGATTTACATTTTAAGTCAATGCAGAGACGCGAAATGGCATTCTGCGGCAAGATTCGCGCGATTGAGGCGGCGCGAAGGACGCGAATTGAACGCGCGAAACGCGGGAATCGCTCAAGTTGAAAAATCTGAACTTTGGCGGATATTTCGCTCCGCGTTAACCAATCAGGAGCTTGCTCTAGTAGTGACAACAATGAGGAGAAAATCTGTATATTAATATCTGGTTCAGACAATATGATTATCACTGTGATAACATTAAATGACATGAAACACAACACAGTCTCTTTTTGTTAAATGCAAGTTTATGTATGATCAATAATACAAAAGTATAAGTAAAAGGTATAATAAGCTATACATGAAATAAAGCAAACAATTCAGTCAAACATTCAAAGTCAGTGCTAGTAGGCTAACGTTACAACTGCAACGTACAGTTATAGTCTAAAAATATAAAGTAATGAAACTTCTCTTTGCCCTCAGCCTAAACGATTTGCCAGGGAACAAATTATAGATCCATGAGACCAAAGATCGGCCGTTACAAGACGAATTATAGCTCGAGACACCACAGAGACATCAGAGCCAGTGGCAGACGGCAGAAGGACTGGCCGAGGAAAGGCTGCTCTCGCCGGGGTTAATGAGCGCCGCTGATCCACTGGAGCTCACAACTCCGAAAACGCCAGATAAAATGTTCAAATAGCCACTCTTTATATAAATAAACCACCGATTTGAGCTTTAAACAACTACATTATCGACTGAAAAAGTCTTAAAACTACTTTTGTCACACATTATCAGTAGATTTTAACAAAAAAAAGACGTGTAAACACAGCCCATGTCAGCCATTTCTCAACGAGACGAGCCGCTGGCAGAAGCCCCGCCCATGATACGAATTCGCGTCTGTTGTGCAGTGAATGTCACGCGCGATTTGCACAAATTTCGCGCGAGTAAACTCAAAATGTACACGCGTCCACCTTCGCGCGATTAGCGCGAATTGCGTCCGGTGTGAACGCCACATTATAACTATTAAAGTTGTTTTAATAATAAAAAACTACTCTGGGCATGCCATGGATGTAGCAAAAACAACACTGAAAAAAAATATTTGTTGAATTTACTAAAAAAAAATAATCGTAAGTGGTCGCAATCAATTTATTTTATCTCAATTTAAACAAAAACACATGCAATTCCCGTAAAACCAATTCATTTAAAAAAAAATTAAAACAAAAAAACTAAATTTAAATTATTTAAACGAGCACAAATTAATTATGCTTAATTTAATCGGGCCATAATATTTTTTTTCAGTGCATTTTCTGGCTAGCCAATAACATTTGTACAAGGTTTTGTAAATGCTCTCAAAAGCTATCATTTGAATGAATGTAATTAAATCATGGGAAGGATTTCCATGTGATTAAATGGCTTTCTTTCAGCATTAAGCACTTTTGTTAGGCTAACCTAAATAAATTAGTTGGTCCAAAACATTGCAAATTAGTTGGGCTGACACTATTAAATTAAGCTGTGCCTAACCATAGTAAATAAGTTGAATCAACCTTAATAAATTAAG
The DNA here is from genome assembly GCF_949357685.1 of Gobio gobio. NCBI lineage: Eukaryota > Metazoa > Chordata > Actinopteri > Cypriniformes > Gobionidae > Gobio > Gobio gobio. Next base: position 70,177,414 of record NC_137097.1, on the reverse strand, counting down.
TTGACCCAACGTAAGTACATCAAATTGGAATAACAGAATGGCATAATGCTGAAATAAAGCAAGTTAATCATGTGGAAATACTTTCCATTATCTGTGTATGTTCATTCAAAGAGTTGTTTTTTTGAGATTCTCTGATGTCCGTCTGAACTCACCCAGCCAGACCAGATTAGAGAGGTTTTCTAACCCTTCAATCTTCTCGATGAAGTTATTATCCAGCTGAAGTTTTGTGAGAGAGGTGAAATGCCACAGGTGGTAAATCTTCAGGATGTCTATAAAAAAAAAAAACCATCAATATTATATTTTTCAAAAAGTAAAGAAATCATGAAATATGATTGAATATGAATAAAGAAAACAGTTATATATGGTATTTTTATGTACATTGAACTGCTATTGCAATCATGATAAGCACGTTTTCTTCCCCAATGCCCATACATGTAATATGAAAAAATTATATTTTATTCAAAAGTTTTTATATATTATGTCACTATTTTATTAGGGCCCTATTTTAAGGATCTGTGTTTGGGGCGTAACGTGCAATAAACCAATCAGAGTCTCGTCTCCCATTCCCTTTAAGGTCTTCGTTTGGGAATTACACTCAGGGTCTTTGGGGTCTCCACAGACCCCAGGCAACAAAATGTAATTTTGTAACAAAACTATAGCTTTTTTTTAGAACAAATGTAATTTTACTCTGTTTATTAATGTTTTTACTCAACATCTGTGCAGTTTTTGGAATATTTATAATTTTTTTTACATTTATATAAATAAATAAATAAAATATTTTTTTTATGGATTTTCACACAAAATCAGTTTTTTTTAATGTGAGATTTACTTTATAAAAGACCCAAATTTCTAACTTTCATTCGTGGGGATAACATGGATAATTTGACATGGTTTAGTGTAAGAGTTTAGCTCAAAATACTGTTTAAAAAAAGAGAGAAAAAAAAAGACTTTTCCCAGTAAATGGCTGCAGAGCTCCACTATTTACTATGTGACTGAAAGACATCTTTTCACAAGTATTTTTTCAGTTAGAATCATATCTAAATGTTATGAAATCACAAAAATTAAAGTTAATTAATTTTGTCGAAGTTTAGCTTTTTTTTTTGTACTGAAATTTTTTTTTTTTCTCAATGATGTTACATTATGATTACAATCAAACCTGAAAAAAAGAGAAAGAGAAAAGTCTTTAGAGTTTATCATTTATTTGAAACATCAGATTTTCTTATAATTCTACAAATTTAATCTACACTTCAGTTATGAACTGTAACAGAAAAAAATGAACAGTTATTTTACATATTGAGTAAAAATTACACAACATGAACATCAAAATGCAATGAACTGAACAGCAATAACAAATGTATTCCTGTGTGTGTGTGTGTGTGTGTGTGTGTGTGTGTGTGTGTGTGTGTGTGTGTGTGTGTGTGTGTGTGTGTGTGTGTGTGTGTGTGTGTGTGTGTGTGTGTGTGTGTGTGTGTGTGTGTGTGTGTTTTATGTTTTTATGCATTGATGGAAGTGTGCCACTACATTTCTATATGCGTGTTTTGTGCTGTTTCTGTTTTTGAGGATGAATTTTGTCCATTTTCTAAGCCCTGAGTGTGACTTTTTTTTTGTCACACAAACATAAAAACAGATATCAATCCATTTGGACAAAGGGAAAAATGTTTTAATTTGAGCAAACGTCCTTTGGGGTCAGAAAAGACCCCGAAGACCCTAGAAGTCAGTTGCGCTCACGCCATGGCGGATTCGTTATTAACATGGAGGAATTTGCGAGCGGAAAGACTGAACGCTTCTCCAGAGAGGAATCCTTTTATTTTTCATATTTAAAAATGTGTGTGTGCTGCTGCGCGTCCCTGTGTGTGTGTAATAAGCAGAGTTTACGCTCGTTGTGCATCCGCCTGTAGGCACATATTACTAATGCGCTCTTTAAATAACACAAAAAACACTTTGGAAATGTGTTGTTATTATAAAAAAGTGTATTTGATAAAATAAAATAAAAAAGTATGACCTTGAGCATATGGTCAAACATTTGTATAGGTGTCCAAGTTAATGCCTGTTAGATTTTAATTGAGTTTGAAATGCCAGCAAATTTACATTTAAAACTATCGATTCACTAAAACCCACTGCAATTGCAAAAATGAAGTAAGAAATATAACCGTAAACCGTTATATAATGTATACAAATAAGTTGTACAGTTAAAAACAACACATAAAAACTCATAGAAACGTGTACGTTTATATGAGTTGGACTAAAAGGGCAACACATGAAGAAAAGGAAAGGGAATTTACCACGTGATATGCATTTTAGACACTACAATGATTCATATCTACAAGTCTCAGTAGTGCTACATTATTTTAAATGAATATATGGTCGTTTTCTGGGTGGTAAAATCAGAAATATTGTTTAATAATGAATTAATGCTGTCTTAAAAAGCTGTGATAACTAATGTGAATCAACACCATACATTTTTTGGACATACAAATGCATTTTAAAACTGTTTTGCCTAAATTATTTTATCTTAAAACCCTTATTTGTCATTGACCCATATATATTTGAGGGTGAAAAAATGACCCAGGAACGTTTTCATGAGCTTCAACCTGAATTGAACATTACATTAAAATGACTTGAGTTATGGTTTATGAGTGAAAAGATTGAAGTGATTCGTTCTTACTCCTGAAGTCCAGCCGCAGCTGAAGCACCTCCTCGTACTGGATGCCCTCTTTCTTGGCTATTTCCCCAGCTTGCCCTCGAGGTCCCTGTTCAACTATCGCTTGTTGTAGCATCTCCTCATCCATTACTTTGGGTTCATCGTGTCGGCAGTTCATCTTCCAGAGCTTCTGGTGACCGGACAGCGTTTATTACCTGCAGTAACGGAGATTAGCAGTGCATAGAAAACAATTGCCCATCTTATTTTGCAGACCTGTCAACATGAAATCAGTCAAAACTGTTATTTTTCTGTATTAAAAGCTCATTCTTTTGATAACAGACCTAACTGGAAATATGTCACAGTGGACGCCAACACTGTTGCTAAGCAACAGCTGACTACCGCTATCAACTTCCGGAGTGTTTAGTAGCTTGGAGGCGGACTTAAAGAAATTAAACAACATTTTATTAATAATAATGAGTGATATTCTTCGAATTCTATTATATTCTTCTGAGTATTTAATGCCTAAGATTCTTCATGAAATGGAAAATTAAAGGACATTTTGTGAATCTAGACGAAAGAACGCAATATTTCAAAATGCCGTAACATAACATAATTTCGTAAAGCAAACATCTTGTTTTTATAATACGTTTTTGAGCAGGAACTCATCCGTTAAGACTTTCCCCATGATTGACAGGTTGCTCGACCAATAAAATACAAGTTCCGCGTGTTTAGACCAATCAAACAGCCTTGTGGGCGGGGCTTACGCGCGCCGCCCGTCAGCCTCTCACTATCGGCGGATTGTTGTTGTCATCAAGATGGAGTTCTTGTTAGGGAATCCGTACAGCACTCCCGTTGGCCAGTGCATTGGTGAGTTAGCGGCTTATACTAGCATGTTCTTCAACAGAGTGTGTTTTAATAACAGTTAACGTACTATGTTCATCCATTGTTCGTGTTAAAATGCGTGTGTGTGGCATCATACGGGAGTATGAACAGTCAGCTGTTAGCTACATAGCCAGCCTTTTTTTTAATCCGGTATAAACACAGAAATGTCACTAGGAAACGCTAATCATTCGCGTTTATTATTGTAAAATTCATAACCAATGAGTTAGAGTAAGTGTTTCGTCTGCAGATCTAGCTGAAGTCTCAATCAGAGCAGCATCTTTCAAACATTTACAGTCACAAACTCAGTCTATCACTTATCTCTGCTTATATATTTCACATCGACTACTCTCAATCATGTAATATACTTTGCTCGGGTACTGTAAGTACAGTAGATCATTTATAATGCATATATCTGTGCCACATTCGTGTTCATGATTATGCAAAACAGTTGCATTGCCACAGAGTAATCTATTGTTTATGTTTAAAAAGAGCTACAACTAAAAGTAAATAACAAAATGTCAATGTCAAATCAAGACAGTGTGTGTATAATTACACTGTTAAAAATGAAAGTATAAGTATATGCATTTCTTTCACAGTAAGACTTCTCTTGTATCAATATAATCTTGTAAAAGTAGTTTACTGGCAATTTTTTACAGATGTACTTGGTTTTATTGTGTGTTTACAGTCCTGGAAAACACCAAAAAGTACTGTAAACAAACATCATACTGTATACAGTTATTATGTACTATGAAGGTAAATTAATACATTAATATATTATGCTTTCTTGATTCTTGTTGGTTTTATCTGTGCAGCCGAACTTATTTTTCGTTCACGTTTAGTAGTTTGTGTTGTTGTAATGTTCAGAGTTTATTATTATTTGTCGAGTGGCATCATTGTTGATGTTTTGTATGTCAAGCATTGATGCTTATAAGAAAAATAATCTTGTGTTGAAGGATGATATCGCATATTTTTAGGATGTAGCTCAGCAGTTGCTTCACTATTGTGAAAGATCCATCTGCAAACATTTATGAATTTGAAAGTTATTGGTAAAGCTTCATGCTGAAATAAATGTACAATAGTTTTGATAGTTTATCTTAAAATCAGCAAATTTTATATTCTAGCTTACACAGGCCTCTCCAATTCAACATTTTCTAGTGACTTGGTCACGTCTAAATTTTTAAATTGGCTAAATTGAATTTCGGTGAATTGAATTTGATCAATTGTGGCAACAGGCTGTAAACATGGGCTCAATCAGAAATGATATATTGAGCCAATGGAAAAATGTCCAGTGGAATATTTTAAATTGTAGTTACAATTGTTTATTTCTCACTGTCCCAAAAGACACAAATGACTAAAAACATAAGCGAAATACAGAACACAGACAACCGGTTTGACATTTTATCACATCACTTTATACACTTTAGTCAATTCCAACACAGGATATTTAGTGAAAATACATCCAACATGTATTTTTCACTTTGACTTCATAGATTGACTGAATATTCATTTTTAATTTTCATTGAAGACCTTAAGCTATTATTAGTACAATGCATATTTTAGCATGGGGATAATAATTATTTGGAAGTCTTTTATTGGGCCAATATGTAATTATCAATTTCCACACTTCTTCAAGTGTTTATTTTTTATAGTGTATCGTTTTAATAAATATTTTAATCGGTCACACTTTCGACTTGGCTAGGTCAGAAATTTCAATATGAATATACAAGGCACAATATCCCAAGCAAATCGAACAGTGATCACCATAATGGTGACTTTACATATATAATATAATATAAGAATATAATTTCTTACAGTGTTATCATTCACAGTAAACCAAGAGCAGTCAATTACTGGGATGTCAGCGTCATTCTGCTGTTGATTCACAGTCATTTCTAAGAAAATTATAGTAATTTATAGTACATTTCTTACTACGCTACAATAATTTATTGTAAAATAATACTCATTAATCCCGATTTTTTTCACAGAGTGCGTCATAAAGACGAATAGTTTCATATAGGCTAATTCAGTTATATAAGTTAATAGCAGCAAAAACTATGAGTTTTTGAGTTTCTGTTATTAACAATGGTCGAAATTATATAATAATAATTTCGGATATAAACACTGATGTCTATGATCGCGATCAAAATCACGTTTTGAAAGCACCTCGACACTTCAAATAATGATTAATTACATTGTTACTTACATTGGTTTTCGTCGTTGAATGTATTTGTCATTGAATCATTCGTTCAGAAACGCAGATTCATCCATTAATGTCTTTATGAGTGAGTCATTGAATCATTCATTCCCGATAAAATCAAATCTAATTAGTTCGATATTTTTAAATAGACTGCAGCAATTCAATTTTTGTCCGAACCTCTAGTAAATTACAATCAGTAAGCCCCTCCCCTCGATTGCGATCTTTATTTTAGTAAAAAAAAAAAAATAGTGATTCTCAATTTATCCAGAATCGTGCAGCTCTGTATAATACTCATAAACATAATTTTATTTGACGACAGCTAGTATTCAGGTTTGATTGCAATTACTAATATTGATGAATCTTAAAACCAGGTTGCGTTGACATGTCTGGTCCTGAGCTTGGCTACAGTCATCATAAAGCAGACGTTTTCCGGTCATGTGACTTTCCGTTTGTGCAAAAAGTAGTGCACATGTGGCATCTTTAACCGCTCTGCTTTCCCTTTCTTTACATGAGCTGTGTTTGGCAGTTTATTTGCATTTCAAAGTTGTGTGTGGTCACACATTGCATGTTGCTGGAGTTCCTAGGTAGAATAAGGCGTTTTATAGTCAAATCTCTGAGACCACAATATCTATTATGGTATGTAATTGATACAGTGGCGTTCTGTGTGCCCTGGAATTGCGTGTTGCCTTAGCACTGCAGTTTTAAAGAGGTCACGACATGGATTATTTTAATATACTCCTTAAAGGGACAGTTCACCCAAAAAATGCAAATTCCCTATAAGTTGTTCTCAACCTGTATGAGTTTCTTTCTTCTGTCGAACACAAAGGAAGATATTTTGAAGAATGTGGGGAAACCAAACAGTCGATGGACCACATATCTTCTTTTGTGTTCAGCAGAAGGAATAAATTCAGGTTTAGAACAACTTGAGGGTGAGTAAACCATGACAGAAGTTTTATTTTTGGGTGAACTATCCCTTTAAGATTCAATTAATGACGTTTTTTTTAGTCGACGAGAAGAGGTTTGGTCAACTGAATGAATCAGCTGGTTTAGTCGCAGGAAAAGGAAATGAAGTCACGCAGGTGCATGTGGTAATAAATCCATTGTGGTAACATATCGAGAGGGTAAAGAATCTCAGAAAAAAAGGTACAAAAGCAGTCACTGGGACGGTACACTTTTGTTCCTTTTAGGTACTAATATGTACAATGTAGGTGCTAATATGGATCTTTAAGGTACCAAAATGCACCCTTTAGGAACAAAAATGTAGCTTTTGAAAAGGTCCTTCATAGATATGACATTTAAATTCTGTTCACTTCACCTAAACATATCTCATTTTGTCTTAAACTTAATTTAATTGTGTTCAATCAACCTAATATATTTAAAACTGAAGTTTACTTTGATCATTTGTGTTAAAACTACATGAAATATCTTTGTTGACATTAGCTGTGCAGTGGATCTGTAGTTCCCAGCATGCTTTGCAAGGGACTCCTTAAGGAGAGTAAATGTAGGTATTAAAGTGTTATTTTATGTGTTTTTCTGTATAGGGAAAGATGTTAGTTAGTGTTAGTGTTTAATGTTCAGTTATGTTGGACGTTTAAAGGAGTTTCTGTATTGTTTTTGCCTGTGCTTAGTCTGATCTATGCTAATGTCAGAAGTCTTTTCCTATATTATCATTATATACATTGTGTATTATGTATTGCTTATAATAGCTTTTCCAATTAAATGTTTTAATTTAAGTTTGTCAAGTACAAAAAAAGTCATGTTATAAGTATATATAATTTAAACTGTATCTGATTAAATTGAGTTGGACCAACTCAATTATTTAATTGTTTTTTGAGTTGGGGCTACACATATTTATTGGATTGTAAACCAGCCCTCAATTAAATTGAGTTTGTACAATGAGTGGCATTTTTTTTGAGTGGCATCTTTTGTACCTTTTTTTCCCCCTGAGAGTGTATGCAAACCCAGACATGCTTCAGTTTTATCTTAATCAACTTTATATTGTTTTCAATCTACTTACTAAAATAACACCGTGCACCAGGCCTTACACATACATTGATTATTAATTATAACCCTGTAAAATGTGAGAAAATTACAGGTTTAGGAAAAGACTAAATAATCTAAGAAATCTCCCTCGGCCTTCGCAGCATCATAAGTATATAAGAGGGCGAATTGCTTTATCGCGTCTCTGATTTGATTTGCTGTTTTGCAGACACTACTTTACAGCACAACACACACTTCTCTGGCCTCGGGCCTGTTGGGCATAAGTTGATCCTGCAGGTTCAGGATCTGCTGACCACAGGACAATATCGCCACAGATGAGCATTTCATTATGAGGCAGATGATTATTCTCTTCAGGCTCTTGCACGGTACTCGTGTTAAGCAGACGTCTTCTATTAGTATCTGACAGAACCAGAGCTTCCAGGAGGAAAGTGGCAGTAATAAGTGTCCTAGTCGTATACTACCGTTCAATAATTTGGGAGTCTTATTGACCAGCACCAAACTTATAACACCCTGTCCAGACCAGTTTTCATTGAGAAATTTGTTTCTCACAGGCTTACTTTTTGATTTTAGTCCCATCCGAGACCGTCAAGTCTGTATTTTTTTTCAGACTACCTCAGTAAAAATTCCACAGCAAATAATCTCTTTTTTATTGGCTAACTCAACAGTCCTCTGAAAAATGTGAATGCGAATTGTACGTTGATTGGCTGCTGTGAGACTTCAGCGTAAACGCCCACTGCTGTGATTGGCTGCTGTGAGACTTCAGCGTAAACGCCCACTGCTGTGATTGGCTGCTGTGAGACTTCAGCGTAAACGCCCACTGCTGTGATTGGCTGCTGTGAGACTTCAGTGTAAACGCCCACTGCTGTGATTGGCTGCTGTGAGACTTCAGCGTAAACGCCCACTGCTGTGATTGGCTGCTGTGAGACTTCAGCGTAAACGCCCACTGCTGTGATTGGCTGCTGTGAGACTTCAGTGTAAACGCCCACTGCTGTGATTGGCTGCTGTGAGACTTCAGCGTAAACGCCCACTGCTGTGATTGGCTGCTGTGAGACTTCAGCGTAAACGCCCACTGCTGTGATTGGCTGCTGTGAGACTTCAGTGTAAACGCCCACTGCTGTGATTGGCTGCTGTGTGACTTCAGCGTAAACGCCCACTGCTGTGATTGGCTGCTGTGTGACTTCAGCGTAAACGCCCACTGCTGTGATTGGCTGCTGTGAGACTTCAGCGTAAACGCCCACTGCTGTGATTGGCTGCTGTGAGACTTCAGCGTAAACGCCCACTGCTGTGATTGGCTGCTGTGAGACTTCAGCGTAAACGCCCACTGCTGTGATTGGCTGCTGTGAGACTTCAGCGTAAACGCCCACTGCTGTGATTGGCTGCTGTGAGACTTCAGCGTAAACCCCACTGCTGTGATTGGCTGCTGTGAGACTTCAGCGTAAACGCCCACTGCTGTGATTGGCTGCTGTGAGACTTCAGCGTAAACGCCCACTGCTGTGATTGGCTGCTGTGAGACTTCAGCGTAAACGCCCACTGCTGTGATTGGCTGCTGTGAGACTTCAGCGTAAACGCCCACTGCTGTGATTGGCTGCTGTGAGACTTCAGCGTAAACGCCCACTGCTGTGATTGGCTGCTGTGAGACTTCAGCGTAAACGCCCACTGCTGTGATTGGCTGCTGTGAGACTTCAGCGTAAACCCCACTGCTGTGATTGGCTGCTGTGAGACTTCAGCGTAAACGCCCACTGCTGTGATTGGCTGCTGTGAGACTTCAGCGTAAACGCCCACTGCTGTGATTGGCTGCTGTGAGACTTCAGCGTAAACCCCACTGCTGTGATTGGCTGCTGTGAGACTTCAGCGTAAACGCCCACTGCTGTGATTGGCTGCTGTGAGACTTCAGCGTAAACGCCCACTGCTGTGATTGGCTGCTGTGAGACTTCAGCGTAAACGCCCACTGCTGTGATTGGCTGCTGTGAGACTTCAGCGTAAACGCCCACTGCTGTGATTGGCTGCTGTGAGACTTCAGCGTAAACGCCCACTGCTGTGATTGGCTGCTGTGAGACTTCAGCGTAAACGCCCACTGCTGTGATTGGCTGCTGTGAGACTTCAGCGTAAACGCCCACTGCTGTGATTGGCTGCTGTGAGACTTCAGCGTAAACGCCCACTGCTGTGATTGGCTGCTGTGAGACTTCAGCGTAAACGCCCACTGCTGTGATTGGCTGCTGTGAGACTTCAGCGTAAACGCCCACTGCTGTGATTGGCTGCTGTGAGACTTCAGCGTAAACCCCACTGCTGTGATTGGCTGCTGTGAGACTTCAGCGTAAACGCCCACTGCTGTGATTGGCTGCTGTGAGACTTCAGCGTAAACCCCACTGCTGTGATTGGCTGCTGTGAGACTTCAGCGTAAACGCCCACTGCTGTGATTGGCTGCTGTGAGACTTCAGCGTAAACGCCCACTGCTGTGATTGGCTGCTGTGAGACTTCAGCGTAAACGCCCACTGCTGTGATTGGCTGCTGTGAGACTTCAGCGTAAACGCCCACTGCTGTGATTGGCTGCTGTGAGACTTCAGCGTAAACGCCCACTGCTGTGATTGGCTGCTGTGAGACTTCAGCGTAAACGCCCACTGCTGTGATTGGCTGCTGTGAGACTTCAGTGTAAACGCCCACTGCTGTGATTGGCTGCTGTGTCACTTCAGCGTAAACCCCACTGCTGTGATTGGCTGCTGTGAGACTTCAGCGTAAACGCCCACTGCTGTGATTGGCTGCTGTGAGACTTCAGCGTAAACGCCCACTGCTGTGATTGGCTGCTGTGAGACTTCAGCGTAAACCCCACTGCTGTGATTGGCTGCTGTGAGACTTCAGCGTAAACGCCCACTGCTGTGATTGGCTGCTGTGAGACTTCAGCGTAAACGCCCACTGCTGTGATTGGCTGCTGTGAGACTTCAGCGTAAACGCCCACTGCTGTGATTGGCTGCTGTGAGACTTCAGCGTAAACGCCCACTGCTGTGATTGGCTGCTGTGAGACTTCAGCGTAAACGCCCACTGCTGTGATTGGCTGCTGTGAGACTTCAGCGTAAACGCCCACTGCTGTGATTGGCTGCTGTGAGACTTCAGCGTAAACGCCCACTGCTGTGATTGGCTGCTGTGAGACTTCAGCGTAAACGCCCACTGCTGTGATTGGCTGCTGTGAGACTTCAGCGTAAACGCCCACTGCTGTGATTGGCTGCTGTGAGACTTCAGCGTAAACGCCCACTGCTGTGATTGGCTGCTGTGAGACTTCAGTGTAAACGCCCACTGCTGTGATTGGCTGCTGTGAGACTTCAGCGTAAACGCCCACTGCTGTGATTGGCTGCTGTGAGACTTCAGCGTAAACGCCCACTGCTGTGATTGGCTGCTGTGAGACTTCAGCGTAAACCCCACTGCTGTGATTGGCTGCTGTGAGACTTCAGCGTAAACGCCCACTGCTGTGATTGGCTGCTGTGAGACTTCAGCGTAAACGCCCACTGCTGTGATTGGCTGCTGTGAGACTTCAGCGTAAACGCCCACTGCTGTGATTGGCTGCTGTGAGACTTCAGCGTAAACGCCCACTGCTGTGATTGGCTGCTGTGAGACTTCAGCGTAAACGCCCACTGCTGTGATTGGCTGCTGTGAGACTTCAGCGTAAACGCCCACTGCTGTGATTGGCTGCTGTGAGACTTCAGTGTAAACGCCCACTGCTGTGATTGGCTGCTGTGTGACTTCAGCGTAAACGCCCACTGCTGTGATTGGCTGCTGTGTGACTTCAGCGTAAACGCCCACTGCTGTGATTGGCTGCTGTGAGACTTCAGCGTAAACGCCCACTGCTGTGATTGGCTGCTGTGAGACTTCAGCGTAAACGCCCACTGCTGTGATTGGCTGCTGTGAGACTTCAGCGTAAACGCCCACTGCTGTGATTGGCTGCTGTGAGACTTCAGCGTAAACGCCCACTGCTGTGATTGGCTGCTGTGAGACTTCAGCGTAAACCCCACTGCTGTGATTGGCTGCTGTGAGACTTCAGCGTAAACGCCCACTGCTGTGATTGGCTGCTGTGAGACTTCAGCGTAAACGCCCACTGCTGTGATTGGCTGCTGTGAGACTTCAGCGTAAACGCCCACTGCTGTGATTGGCTGCTGTGAGACTTCAGCGTAAACGCCCACTGCTGTGATTGGCTGCTGTGAGACTTCAGCGTAAACGCCCACTGCTGTGATTGGCTGCTGTGAGACTTCAGCGTAAACGCCCACTGCTGTGATTGGCTGCTGTGAGACTTCAGCGTAAACCCCACTGCTGTGATTGGCTGCTGTGAGACTTCAGCGTAAACGCCCACTGCTGTGATTGGCTGCTGTGAGACTTCAGCGTAAACGCCCACTGCTGTGATTGGCTGCTGTGAGACTTCAGCGTAAACCCCACTGCTGTGATTGGCTGCTGTGAGACTTCAGCGTAAACGCCCACTGCTGTGATTGGCTGCTGTGAGACTTCAGCGTAAACGCCCACTGCTGTGATTGGCTGCTGTGAGACTTCAGCGTAAACGCCCACTGCTGTGATTGGCTGCTGTGAGACTTCAGCGTAAACGCCCACTGCTGTGATTGGCTGCTGTGAGACTTCAGCGTAAACGCCCACTGCTGTGATTGGCTGCTGTGAGACTTCAGCGTAAACGCCCACTGCTGTGATTGGCTGCTGTGAGACTTCAGCGTAAACGCCCACTGCTGTGATTGGCTGCTGTGAGACTTCAGCGTAAACGCCCACTGCTGTGATTGGCTGCTGTGAGACTTCAGCGTAAACGCCCACTGCTGTGATTGGCTGCTGTGAGACTTCAGCGTAAACCCCACTGCTGTGATTGGCTGCTGTGAGACTTCAGCGTAAACGCCCACTGCTGTGATTGGCTGCTGTGAGACTTCAGCGTAAACCCCACTGCTGTGATTGGCTGCTGTGAGACTTCAGCGTAAACGCCCACTGCTGTGATTGGCTGCTGTGAGACTTCAGCGTAAACGCCCACTGCTGTGATTGGCTGCTGTGAGACTTCAGCGTAAACGCCCACTGCTGTGATTGGCTGCTGTGAGACTTCAGCGTAAACGCCCACTGCTGTGATTGGCTGCTGTGAGACTTCAGCGTAAACGCCCACTGCTGTGATTGGCTGCTGTGAGACTTCAGCGTAAACGCCCACTGCTGTGATTGGCTGCTGTGAGACTTCAGCGTAAACGCCCACTGCTGTGATTGGCTGCTGTGAGACTTCAGCGTAAACGCCCACTGCTGTGATTGGCTGCTGTGAGACTTCAGCGTAAACGCCCACTGCTGTGATTGGCTGCTGTGAGACTTCAGCGTAAACGCCCACTGCTGTGATTGGCTGCTGTGAGACTTCAGCGTAAACGCCCACTGCTGTGATTGGCTGCTGTGAGACTTCAGCGTAAACCCCACTGCTGTGATTGGCTGCTGTGAGACTTCAGCGTAAACCCCACTGCTGTGATTGGCTGCTGTGAGACTTCAGCGTAAACGCCCACTGCTGTGATTGGCTGCTGTGAGACTTCAGCGTAAACGCCCACTGCTGTGATTGGCTGCTGTGAGACTTCAGCGTAAACGCCCACTGCTGTGATTGGCTGCTGTGAGACTTCAGCGTAAACGCCCACTGCTGTGATTGGCTGCTGTGTGACTTCAGCGTAAACGCCCACTGCTGTGATTGGCTGCTGTGAGACTTCAGCGTAAACGCCCACTGCTGTGATTGGCTGCTGTGAGACTTCAGCGTAAACGCCCACTGCTGTGATTGGCTGCTGTGAGACTTCAGCGTAAACGCCCACTGCTGTGATTGGCTGCTGTGTGACTTCAGCGTAAACGCCCACTGCTGTGATTGGCTGCTGTGAGACTTCAGCGTAAACCCCACTGCTGTGATTGGCTGCTGTGAGACTTCAGCGTAAACGCCCACTGCTGTGATTGGCTGCTGTGAGACTTCAGCGTAAACGCCCACTGCTGTGATTGGCTGCTGTGAGACTTCAGCGTAAACGCCCTCTGCTGTGATTGGCTGCTGTGAGACTTCAGTGTAAATGCCCACTGCTGTGATTGGCTGCTGTGAGACTTCAGCGTAAACGCCCACTGCTGTGATTGGCTGCTGTGAGACTTCAGCGTAAACGCCCACTGCTGTGATTGGCTGCTGTGTGACTTCAGCGTAACAGCCCACTGCTGTGATTGGCTGCTGGGAGACTTCAGTGTAAACGCCCACTGCTGTGATTGGCTGCTGTGTGACTTCAGCGTAAACGCCCACTGCTGTGATTGGCTGCTGTGAGACTTCAGCGTAAACGCCCACTGCTGTGATTGGCTGCTGTGAGACTTCAGCGTAAACGCCCACTGCTCTGATTGGCTGCTGTGTGTCTTCAGCGTAAACGCCCACTGCTGTGATTGGCTACTGTGTGACTTCAGCGTAAACGCCCACTGCTGTGATTGGCTGCTCTGAGACTTCAGCGTAAACGCCCACTGCTGTGATTGGCTGCTGTGAGACTTCAGCGTAAACGCCCACTGCTGTGATTGGCTGCTGTGTGACTTCAGCGTAAACGCCCACTGCTGTGATTGGCTGCTGTGTGACTTCAGCGTAAACGCCCACTGCTGTGATTGGCTGCTGTGTGACTTCAGCGTAAACGCCCACTGCTGTGATTGGCTGCTGTGAGACTTCAGCGTAAACGCCCACTGCTGTGATTGGCTGCTGTGTGACTTCAGCGTAAACGCCCACTGCTGTGATTGGCTGCTGTGTGACTTCAGCGTAAACGCCCACTGCTGTGATTGGCTGCTGTGAGACTTCAGCGTAAACGCCCACTGCTGTGATTGGCTGCTGTGAGACTTCAGCGTAAACGCCCACTGCTGTGATTGGCTGCTGTGAGACTTCAGCGTAAACGCCCACTGCTGTGATTGGCTGCTGTGAGACTTCAGCGTAAACGCCCACTGCTGTGATTGGCTGCTGTGAGACTTCAGCGTAAACGCCCACTGCTGTGATTGGCTGCTGTGAGACTTCAGCGTAAACGCCCACTGCTGTGATTGTGATTGATTTTTTTATAAAAATGTATCGGTTTATCCATCGGTTATCGGCAAGTGTGTTCCAACCTAGTTTTCAGTATCTGTAAAATCCACTATCGGTCGACCTCTATTAAAAACGGCTAAGATATGACCCACCGAACGAATATTGGAGTATTCTTGTCCAGCCCTAGACATTTCTGTCAGTGTTAGCCGCCTGCTGAAGTGACACAATACACGTTCTCTAAGGTTGCTGACAAGATTATAGTGTTTGTCCTCAGAGAGGTTAAAGGATGATGGTAAAAGTGTTTCCTCCACTCCTCTTAGACCTAAGTGGGCGTTGTTCAGAATCAGGCCCACCCGAGGCATGAACTTTTAAGGAAGGAAACCACTTAACGAGTCTTTCATTAACGAGGAATCTGAAGTGCTTGCTAAGTGTTCAGCTTTACTAAAATATGACGCTGACGGCCAACTTCCTTGTGAGATTGACTGTCAATTATACTTGAGCTAGCCTATAGGCAAACTCATTGTTCATGAGCCAGTAACCAGACGTTTTTGCTACACTCTAAACTTGGTTTAGAATTGATTTATTAGTAGAGTTCACTAAAATTAAACAAATTAGTTCAATCAAAATGACCTTTTATGAGTATTTAGAGCTTTCTTTTTTTATCTGTTGATCTCTCAAAACTGACACATTTTGAGTAATCTGAACCGTTTCATTGTTTTGAGTTTTATGAACTTGTTTCTTTTCATTTAGCCTAACTTCAATCTAACTGAAACTGGGCTGGGATTTCTATTTCCCAGCATGCTTTGCCACGACACTCAAAAGGGGCAGTAAATTCCCAAATTAAGTGTTATATTATGTTTTGTTAATTGGGAGATTTAGTATTGCTATGTTGGTTTAGAAGAGTTTCTGTTATGTTGTTTTTTTGGGGATTTCCAATCATGAGTTGAGCATGAGCTTACTTTGAGAACAGATTTATGTTAAATGTATTATATTGCTGTCCTCATTCAGCAAGTGCAATGCTAATGCTACCAAAGCATTGTGCAACCAATGAGCAAGGTGGCATTTATCAAGTTTCCACTACTAAAAATTAGGGATCGACCGATATGGATTTTTTAGTGCCGATGCCGATAACGATTTTTTTTTCATCAGCCTTAGCCGATGACCGATACGGGCTGACGATTTTCTTGAGCCGATATTTGGAGCCGATACTGCTTTTGCTCCCTCAATTTACATCATAAATATGACACAATGATCATGATGATAACAATTTAACATTTACAATTTAAAAAAGGGAACATTTATTGAACTAAAAAAAACTATATTTAACAAATAGTAAAAACAGGTGAGGTAGAACAAGAAAAAAAAGAGTTCAGTAGTGAAAATAAATTCAGAAAATAAATATTTAAGCATAAATAAAATAATTACACTATTTGCACGCAGTATAAACAAGCAAGCAGCATATAAAGTGCACACTGACTGTACTATACTTAATTTTAAAACTATTTACAACCTAGTCATTTAATGGTTACACTCTAAAAAATGCTGGGTTAAAAATAACCCAAGTTGGGTTGAATATGGACTAACCCAGCAATTGGGTTGTTTTGACCCAGCTGTTGGGTTAAATGTTTTCTTAAAACAACCCAGTTGCTGGATTAGTCCATTTTCAACCCAACTTGGGTTATTTTTAACCCAACATTTTTTAGAGTGTAGGTGCACTTAACTTAATCTCTTGTAGAGCAACACCAGCGATAATTCAGGAAAAAATCTCCCAATTCTCCACGTGAAACTTCAGTCTTTCGAGCTTTTACCATTGTGTCAATTCTCAATTGATTTTGATTAATATGCGCGAGGGAGAGCAAGAGAGTTTGAAGACGGTGAGAGCTGCCCTGTGGACGCCTGTCTGTAAATAATGCAGGAAAAAAATATCGGCAAACACAGCAGCCTTGTATCGGCCGATACACGTAAAAAGTGCAAATATCGGCCCGATATATCGGCCTAACACTACTAAAAATTGTAGATTACTTGATATTTCTAAGTTAAATGTATGGATTGACTTACTCAAATATTTCAAGTTTAGAGCAATTAAAATGTATGATTACAAAATAAAAATATGCAAGTTTTGCTTACTTTAAATTTCTTAACTGATGCCTCAATATTTTTTTGAGTTTTACAAACTTATTTGGGTTTACATTGTAAACTTAAACTTACTTAAACTTTACTTAAGGGGGGGGGGGGGGGGGGGTGAAATGCTGTTTCATGCGTACTGAGCTTTTTACACCGTTAAAGATGTGGATTCCCATCCTTAACATGGGCAAATTAAAAAAAAAAAAATGTTGGAAGTTTGATGGACTATTTCTGTGCCAAAAATACTCCGAAAGTTTTTTTTCGAGTATGTGTATATGTGACATCAGATGGGGCGGAATGTCCTTGTACGGGACATACAAACACACTTGTTTTTCTATGTAAACACACACTATTCTTACTTGCAAAACCGTTCCGCTTGCTACTGCTAATATTAAATCACATATAATAGTCCATATATCAAATGATGTCCTCCTAAACCACGAATAACACACACAAATGTTGTAAAACTCGCGCATGACAAGCCGCTATAAGCAGGTAACGTTATAAGTTATACGTTTTACAGTACATACCATTGAGGCGTCCTGCTGTAGTCGTCGTTGCTGCTTCTTCTGTTCAATTTCAGCCTCTAGATCTGATTCTGGATCATATATGTATGGCTAAATCCGATTGATCTCCATGGTTTATTTAGGATAACGTTTTTTCAACGTTTAAGGATGTCACAGCTTTCTCAGCTCTCAACGCAATCGCTGCGCGCGCGCGCTCGTGATTCTTTAGCTCCGCCCACACGATACGCCTCCAGCCGCTCGTTTTTTTTCTGGAAAGACTCGGTACAGCGTATCTTTCTTTTATAAATATAATAAACCTAAAGACTTTTCGGAGATATGAAGGATGCAGTACTACTCTATGACTGAAACTGAGTGTTTCACCCCCCCTTTAAGGTGGGACGACGCCAAAAACTGTCAATTATATATCTGTCAATTTTGAGATTTTGGGCTTTTTGGCTTTTCATAAACTGTTTTTTAGATTAGTATAAAGAAAACATCCTAACTACTAGGGCTGGGACGATTTGACCTAAAATCAAAATCTTGATAAATTAACATTTTCATATTTAAACATAACATTTCAGAAAACTCACCCTATTCACCTTAGGTGTCTTGCTTTAAACCTAAAAAAAACTACTGAAATAAAATAAGTGCTAAAATTGGTAATTACTAAAAATGAAAGATGAAAATAAATGAGTAAAGCTAATTTAAAATATTAATAAATACCATAACAGCAAAAAATACTGGCTTATGGTTCAGGGAGTGATGGATTTGTTAGACTGCATTATTCAAATTTGTGAAACGTTTTGACCAGTTCATTAAAAGAAGCGGTTCAAGAGTCATTTGCTCATGAATCACTGTATATTCAGCTGATTAGCGTTCGCCAGCACGGACGTATACAGGTCAGGTCTCGAATGTGTGTGGCGTTTGGCAGAGGTTGGTACGGGCGAGTCCACGTGATCCAGGCTTGCACTGTTGGGCCAGCTGGACCGAGCTCTCGCTCTGCCAGAGCCATGTGTCTTCCTCTTGCTTTCTCTACACCTGTCGAACATTTCCTAGCATACAATATTGTCCAATTTTTATATTCTTGCTCTTGTTTGTTTACTTATAGCCTCCTTTCTTCCTCCCCACAAATCTTATTGAAGAGATTACTAGAGGATTTTCCATTTTAAGTCACTGGTTAAAAGAATGTTCTGGAGAAGTTAAGCTCAGTTGACAGCATTTGTGTCTAATGCAAAAAAACCCCACTTTTTCTAAAAAAAAAAAGGTTATCGTGAGTTAAGTTGAAGTGAATGAGGCCGGTTCTTGGATCATTTAAAAGAAGCGTGACACTTGTAATTTTATAAAAGCATACATTAATTAATCTGCTAAAACTCGTGTGTTATTTTGAGCTGTAAATTAATTTAGATAATTTCAGAAATATTGCAAAATATTGTTACGATTTAAAATAAGTGTTTTCTATTTGAATATATTGTAAAATGTAATAGGGATGCACCGAAGCCGAAGCCGAATAATAATAAAAAAACACTCGGCCGAATACCGAACACGGTTTTATTTATTTTGCCAATTTTTTGTCCATTGCATAAATTAAATAGTAAAAAATTTGCTTTTTACTATTTTGTCTTGCTTTTTTTTTTAAAGCTACACTGTGTGATATTTCCCCCCATCTAGCGGTGAAAAGGTATATGACCATTCAGTGAATATTAGTTTCTGTTCCTCTCAATTCCGATTTCGTTTTAACTCCTACGGTGGCCGGTTTAGTCCAAGATTAACATGGTTTCCAGTTCGACCTCGTCCACATTCGACACGGTGCCATCGAGTGTTAAATCGCGAAAGGCGAAGCTTGAATTTACGGGTATGTCCCTCTTTGGCTAATGTACTTTCAAGATGGAGGGGCAACATGGCGACAGGCATCCGAACCCCTCACCCGTATGTATTTTCAATGGCATATTATAAACTTACGAGAATACTTTACTACTTGAAAGAAGTAAATATACAATAATGAGCACATATATTTTTGAAAGAACTAAGTGTTTTAGCTAAGAATAAACTAAAAAAGTTACAAAACTACAATTTAAAAATATTTAATTAACATTGAACATTTTTTAGCATTCCAGCAGACATTATACAAGCAAAGCACAATTTAACTTAAAAAAAAGTCAAATAAAAATATATATCTTATTCCATCTTATCTTATATTTGGCCTATTATACAGGTATCATAATCGAATCACTGAGTGCTCTGTTAAAGTGCAGATGTAGGCTAACGGCTCCACCACAGCACTGAGTGTACAGGGAGACATTTAAGATTATTTACAATTTCAAATTTATTGTGCAACAAATATTTTTCTATGAGTCTGCCTTTACATTGCTTTAATGCGTTACTATTTCACTATGTCACTTCCGAAAACTTTGCAGCGTGTAATTGGCCATTACTCCTTTTTGCAACATGAAAAACAATTTTATTATAACCGTTTTATTCAATGGATTATATAGACTGTAGACTCGAAAGCGAGCCAAGACCTTTCCATTTACGATCACTAAAATCTGTCGCTATCCGCTTGTTAAGTCGTGACGTAAGGAACGCCGTTTCTTGGTCCAAGCCTTAACTCGTTTTACATGAGTGCGCCATCGACGGCCGTTTATGAGCGCTATTTATTCATATTAAACATCAAACGTTTTAAAAAGTTAAACATTTTAAATACAGTCTACACACAGTCTCTGTGCTCACAGCGTCACAGACATTAATATTTTAACAATTTATAAAAGATGAATCACTGTCTGGCCATCTGGAATTGTGGAATGGAGATAAAGGTTATGATTAGGGCTGGGTATTGACACAAATTTCACAATTCGATTCGATTTCGATTCACAAGCTTTCGATTCTTTTCGATTAAATTCAATATCGATTATTTTGAATATGTATCAGGTATAGTACATGGAAAATTTTCGGTAAAAATGAACTGATTTGTATACAAACACTTAAATGACACTAAATTATGTTTTTTTTTATATAACAATAAAGTTATAATATTAACTTTACAATTACATAATCATAATTCTACTCCAATTAGTTTTTTTAAAATATAAACATTTAAAGGGTGGCTGTCATAAAAACTTGCCAGATTTATTAAATATTGAAGAACATTGACAATGAATATCCTGTGGTGCATATAATTAGCAAAATGCTCCTCTCTAGAGTTCATTTTTCTAGCTGACTAACGAGTTTATGGACACATATGGTTTTTCTGAGGTAAATGTGATGTTACATGACATTGTTTCGAGCCGTTTTATTTACATCTTTCTGCGGTTGAAACACTGATTGAGCGATTCTATGTGACATGATACGGATTTCGGTAAGTTGTCCTGTATCTTTTAACACACTTTCAGAAGCTCATTCATGTTTATTTCGCGCTGTTACTGGTATTAAGGCGGAAGAGAAGATCAGTTCATGTTTGCTCCGCGCTGCTGCTTCTCTTGAGCCGAGCCGCGGCAGAGCGATCTCACGCCACAGCGGCAAAATGGTATTTATGCTTTTGAATTTCGTAAAAAAAATAGACTAATCGATTATTGGGATTAAAGAATCGAAATTGTTTTGTAAAAGTGAGAATCGATTAAAATCGAGAAATCGATATTTTTTACCCAGCCCTAGTTATGATTATATATATATTTTTGTCTATCTCGGCATCTTTAATGCTTCCACACTTACGACATGTTTGCTGCGTTTAGAAGCGTGCGCGCCTCTCTCTCTCACACGCGCTGGTTGCTATATTGGATTGCGTAATCAAAAACGTCATTGTTTGGTTAAATTTATTCGGTCTTTTAACTTATTCAGTCTTATAATTTCGGCTGCCGAACCTTCGGTGCATCCCTAAAATGTTATTTATCCTGTAATCAAAGTCGCATGATCTTTCAGAAATTATTCTAATATGAAGATTTTGTATGCAAGCTCGTTTTTCACTTTCGCTTTTGAATTTGTGATCTAGCGTACTGTGTCTAAAGGCCTATCATTTGCGGGCATCAGGGAGCCTCTATCAATATACGGGGTATTGAAATTGCTTTTGAATGCGTGCTCATTTTTCACTTTCGCTTCCGAATTCGAATTGTACTGACTGCACATTTTACAAGCTGAGATATTAGTTATATCAATTATGAGTGTTTTCAATGAAAGCAAACTTTTTTGAAAACTCCTGCCAGGGTGAAGATTTATAGAAACTGCATTGTCTCGTGAAACCGGAGATTTTGGCTTGTTACGTGACAACCGGATCTGGCAATAGCCTTTTTTCCAGGCTTCTGATTGACCAACATGGCTTTACGGTTAGGGTTATATTGCCACCTGTTGGTTTGGCATGCTCTTGAAATCACTTCATAGTGTGTTTTTGAGTTTTCAGGTGGACGCAATTATTATTTTTTTAAACAGAGGACAAAAGTGTACCCCTGTACATGTGGACAAGGCCTAAAAATCACAACAAGTGCAACTTTTGTCACTTCAGAGTTCCTACTGACGGTGCGAATGCAACCAGGAAAAGCAGAAAAAACCTAGGGGAACATTTAGTTCACAGGGAACTTGAACCACCAGTTGCGAAAGCCCCTATAACAGTATAGGTGAAAAGTACCCGGATGACCTGCTACTCCCGGCGAAATTCTGAAGTGTACATCTGATGGACACTTTACTTATCCCATGAGCCCACGGGAGAGGGTTTGTGAATGACAGTGAAGCGACACAACTGACTCACTGTTACATTCATACTACACCCATATAGAACCAGAGGTTGCTTATTTAAAATAAGTACCTACTCCGAGAGTATGCAATTTCAGACGCAGCCGTGTCTTCTTAACAAAATGACTCCCAGCCATCCTACAGGAACATGCTGTAGGACAGGAGGGGTTGTTTGAACTCTGCTTTGCTGTCTGGTGAGTGAGCAGACAGTCTTCTCTCCGCCTCGACACATCTGTCAGTTTGATAGAAGAGCAGCTCAGGGGTATGAATAAGGCATGAAGGATTTCCTGCGGCTCTGCAGACTAAAGGAAGGCCTCACCCAGCTGTGAAAGTGGTGTTATGCTCCAGATGCTTCCCGGTTTGTTTGAGGGAAAGGTCACTGGCACTGGCAAGCTGATGTTCAGCTGCTGCGTTATGTGTTACTGGTGTTACACGGTGTTCAGCCGTACACTTTCAGATTCACGCCCACTTTTAGGGAAAAAACAAACAAACAAACCACCATACAGTATCGAATCGAGGAAGTGGACTAACCTTACAACACGCCGAAGAGTTGCTGTGTGGTTGGGTGCACCAATAATGTTTGTAAAAACACAAATTTGAAAGATCCATGATCTTGCTGTTATGGAAATATCAGGAATTACGGATGATGCTATCGGAAAGCTATGTCAGGCTAGTTGTATGACTGGACAGAAAAGTGCACTCAGTACTCAGTATAAAGACATATTATATATATTTAAAGATGTTTACTTTCAAAAACGAAGTCAAATCATTCACTGGCTTACCTGGCGACTCGATGAGGTACGTGTAAATGTCCGGGTAAGACACTTCTGGCCACTGGGTGGGTGGGTTGTTTGTCGCCAATTTGACGCGGGGAGAATGAAGGGACATGTTTTTTAAATTGACCAAATGAAGTTTTATGGATGTAGGCTATCTTTCACGCTCTATGGCAGGCAGGGTATATGATATAATTACTTGACATGTTTAATCTGAGTGATTTCTTAAGTTGTTGGACGTTTTGTACCGCTATTTTGTGTGGAAGTCTATGGGAAGTCTAGTTTATTTTCCCCTAAAAAGAGGCGGCGACGAAATTGACAGTTAAGTTCCCGGATGTGCCGGTAGTCCGTATCAAGCGTATCCATTTATCACGAGCAGGCTCCTGATTGGTAGCCTGGCTCCGCCCTCCTACGTACTTCCGCTCAATTTTCATTTTCCTTCAGTACTCCGTCTGGGACTGCTGTATATGCTTAGGTTTTCTCTGAACAAACCGGTCCAATCAGTGAATAGAGGGAGTGGCTGAGAACGATGACGTTAATGTCGTGCGCTAGTTTGAGTTGTAGTTCGGTAATGGCGGCGGAGAAAGATGCGAGCGAAGACATACGGTCCGTTGTGGCACCGCTGCCGAATATCCAGAAGTTATAGCCGGAGCAAGAACAATCTTTACTGAGTTTTGTTGGTGGCCATGATGTTGTGTCCCACCACCCGCGTAAAAATCCCCGGCCGAATTACCTACGGTTTTAGACAAACACCAAGGTCGTGTGGTAATTTAATCGCATATCTCTGAGTTTTCAAGAATATATCACTTCAAAATTCACTGTTTATATCCTTTTTGACCCCTGCAGAGCACCGTACGGCTGCGCTTCGCTGTATTTTGGATGCATTTCTAGACTTGTATTTCTTTAAATGCTGGCAAGTGTTTACAAGAGCAATATATTTCATCACCGCTCAAAAAATAAAAAGAAGAAAAGCACGTAAACATTTGAATTGTTATTAACAGCAGCATTTATTCTTATCATACCAAGCATATGACATTTTATTTACAGTATACAATCATGTTATGGAGCAAGTTCCCGATCACAAAACTCCCCCCCCCATCCGAACCCCTCACCCGTATGTATTTTCAATGGCAGATTATAAATTTACGAGAATACTTTATTAATTGAAAGAAGTAAATATACATTAATGAGCACATATATTTTTGAAAGAACTAAGTGTTTTTAGCTAAGAATAAACTAAAAAAGTTACACAGTGTAGCTTTAAACTAGTCAATTTGTCGTTTACAAAATTTCTGTTTAAATGTTATGAAAGTTAGTCGTGGTGCCCTAGATATGGGGATAGATTCTACA
Source organism: Gobio gobio (assembly GCF_949357685.1). NCBI lineage: Eukaryota > Metazoa > Chordata > Actinopteri > Cypriniformes > Gobionidae > Gobio > Gobio gobio. Next base: position 70,153,215 of record NC_137097.1, on the reverse strand, counting down.
TCAGCTGTGGAGAGATCTGACTGCTGCACGTTCCACATTTGACTGTGGTGTTTCACTGTGGCAAAGCACAGATCTGTGGCCAGCCACCTTATAGTCAAAATTGGAACAGAAACGATAACCTTTATTAGCTTTTTGGAAACGTATGTTGCCTAAATGCATACTTGCAGAACACACAATTAATTATATCACGATGAACAGAAGTTTCAATGTGTATTTCTGTTGTTTGTACGGATGTTCATAGGCGCTTTGCTACTCATGCATGCAGCCTGACAGCTTTTCGGGTAATAAACACTAGCAGTCCCTAAAAATAATACCGTATTGATTTTTCACAGGTGTTTTACACATATTTTGAATTATTCATTGCATTGTTTTTTTGTGGTAACAGATAATGTATCCTGACAGAAAATTACCCCACACATTTTTTTTTTACTGTGTGGACTTAACTCATTTTGGTGTCAGTGGTCGGTTGGCCTGAATTGTGTCAATGCCTTAAAGGGTTAGTTCACCCAAAAATGAAAATTCTGTCATTAATTACTTACCCTCATGTTGTTCGACACCCGTAAGACCTCCGTTCATCTTCAGAACACAAATGAAGATATTTTAGTTGAAATCCGATGGCTCAGAAAGGCCTCCATTGGCACAATGGCACTTTACACTCTCAAGACCCTTAAAAGGCACTAAAGACGTCGTTACAAAGTCCATCTCACTACAGTGGTTCTAAAATAACTTTATGAATCGGCGAGAATAGTTTTTGTGCGCAAAAAAACCCCTAAATAACGACTTATATAGTGATGACGATTTCAAAACACCGCCTCATGAAGCTTCGAAGCGTTATGAATCAGTGAGTCGATTCAGCGGTTTGAATCGCCAAATTTCAGCAGTTTGACACGCGATTCGAATCATGATTCGACTCACTGATTCATAATTGGCACAATGGAGGCCTTTCTGAGCCATCGGATTTCAACTAAAATATCTTCATTTGTCTTACGGGTGTCGAACGACATGAGGTTAAGTAATAGGGCTGGGTAAAAAATATTGATTTCTCGATTTTAATCGATTCTCACTTTTACAAAACAATATCGATTCTTAAATCCCAAGAATCGATTAGTCTATTTTTTTTACGAAATTCAAAAACATAAATACCGTTTTGGCGCTGTGGCGTGAGATCGCTCTGCCGCGGCTCGGCTCAAGAGAAGCAGCAGCGCGGAGCAAACATGAACTGATCTTCTCTTCCGCCTTAATACCAGTAACAGCGCGAAATAAACACGAATGAGCTTCTGAAAGTGTGTTAAAAGATACAGGACAACTTACCGAAATCCGTATCATGTCACATAGAATCGCTCAATCAGTGTTTCAACCGCAGAAAGATGCAAGTAAAACGGCTCGAAACAATGTCTAGAGAGGAGCATTTTGCTAATTATATGCACCACAGGATATTCATTGTCAATGTTCTTCAATATTTAATAAATCTGGCAAGTTTTTATGACAGCCACCCTTTAAATGTTTATATTTCAAAAAAACTAATTGGAGTAGAATTATGATTATGTAATTGTAAAGTTAATAAATGTATTATTAATTTAGTGTCATTTAAGTGTTTGTATACAAATCAGTTAATTTTTACCTTCAATATTAGTAGGCTAATGACTCCCATAGTTTACAACATTAGTTCAGAAATTAGTTTTCCTTGAGAAAATTTTCCTTGTACTATACCTGATACATATCCAAAATAATCGATATTGAATTGAATCGAAACGAATCGAAAATCAAATCGAAAGCTTGTGAATGGAATCGAATTGTGAAATTGGTGTCAATACTCAGCCCTAGTAAGTAATTAATGACAGAATTTTCATTTTTGGGTGAACTAACCCTTTAAAGCCAGCATGAAACGGAAGTTGCGATAGTCTTTTCTTCACTATTGTGACATATGAGTGAAACTGCTTCTCAAACAAGAATAAATGTAGGGCGGGGCTTGATTTTGTCCATGGGGAACTGATTGGATGGCTGTGGTTTGCAATTGCCCCGCCCTTACGCCAGTAAGCATGACATCAGAGAAGAGATTAGATGCAAGAGGGACGGGAAGTTATTATTACAGATTCTACTTGTGTCTGATGGTGAAACTAACAGCACGGTTACAGGAAAGTGTACAGGAAATAAGGTATTTTGAGTGTGGAGGGATGGCCATATTGTGAAATTTCATCTGCTTGATCGCTTCTCCTCTGCTGTATTTTGTCATTTGGTCCCCCACCCTTATCCTGAGTCACTCACCAGGAAAGACGGGCCAGCTTCATGTTGAGCCACAGTGAAATCTCAAAAGATGCTCGATTGGATTGAGATCTGGGGAATTTGGAGGCCAAGTCAACACCTCAAACTCGTTGTTGTGCTCCTCAAACCATTACTGAAGCATTTTTGCTGACAGCTCATTTTGAAACACTGTCTAAAAAAAGGAGTGTGTGGGGTGTTTCCCATTTATAAGGGGGTTGTTTACACACACACACACACACACACACACTCAAACATAACATGAATTTTGCATAATAGGTCCCCTTTAGAAACAAGCCATTCAGACGTGTGAAAACACTTTTGAGCTGTAAGCTCTCATGTACGAGAATCACACCCAAGTTACCTCACACCTGATTGTGACACTAGATCTTATTTCATCACACTCTTCCTAAACGTTGAATTATGAAACACAAAATAATGATTTATATCCGCTAAAAGTAGTTGGATAAGATTTAAGCCTCATCTGTGCTACTGTTGTGCAAGCAATGAGGAAAATGACAATCGAGTAATAATCCAGCCTCCCTCATAGATGGGCGGTACTAAAGCTGAAAGTATGGCCTAACCAGGGCCTAATACTTAACTTTTCGCCACACCTGGCAATGGCCGGTGACTTCAGAAAATGTACTGGCCATAAATATGTTTTACCTGCCATGAAACCAGTGATATGACACACTAATGACACCAAAAATGTAGATATCAGTAAAAAAAAAATCACAATTCTCTTCCAATTTCGATACCACAGCTAAAATTACTAGCCTTACTAATATCAATTTAAAACATTATTTAAGACAAGCAAACAGTCAGTAGTGAAATAAAAACAAATAATCAAATAACATGAAAAAAGCACAAATACATACAATTTAACAAAGATGCAAATGAAGCAAATGTAAAATGACACTAGTCATCACCGTATAAATTAAACATCCTTATTAATTCATCCTTAATATAAAGTTACTAAAGTTATTCAGTCAAGAGCAGTGAGTGTTTTTTTCTTTGTCCTTTGTTGTTTGCCTTACATTAAAGGGTTAGTTCACCCAAAAATGAAAATTCTGTCATTAATTCCTCACCCTCATGTCGTTGGACACCCGTAAGACCTCCGTTCATATTCGGAACACAAATGAAGACATTTTAGTGTAAAGCTGATGCTGAGAAAGGCTTCAGACAGGGTCCATTGGCATTCAGTACATTGACACTTCCAAGATCCATGAAAGGCACTTAAAACGTCGTTACAGAGTTCATCTCACCACAGTGGCTCTACAATAATTTTACGATGCGACAACAATAGTTTTTGTGCGCAAAAAAAAATCAAAATAACGCCTTTATCCAACTTGTTCTTGTCTTCCGTGTGTGCCTCCACGACGCATGCGCGAGAATATGACGTAGATCCGGCGCTCGGACACATGACCCAGAAGCGATTTGTTTACAAGCAGAGGAAGACGTGCGTATCTAAGCTGTTGAATTCTACATTGATCGTGCTTTAGGTCTCGGCGTAGTTCTCAAAATGGGGCTTAAGTGTGTATTTCATGGATTCCCGAACGCCGGCGCTACGTCATATTCTCGCGCATGCGTCGTGGAGGCGATATCGTTACAGGGCTTGAATTTTGCAGTGGGATTGTGCGGATTGTGCATCATTTTACTCATTCTCGCAGATTTTGTGCTCACACCCAAAGTGCGTGCACATAAAGCCAAGTATTTTGCCTATATAAAACAGTATAATGGCTCCACGCGTCGGGTCTTAAAGTGACAGCAGCCTAATATACCGGCTGCCAAATTATGAGATAATATTAAAATATCTATATGGCAGTTTTTCCTCGTGGTATCAATGTCAAAATTGTGGCCAGTGAAAATGCTGAGTGGCTAGTAACTTTGGAAAACCACCAGCCACAGCGGCTGCTGAGCAAAAAAAGTTAATGTCACGCTGTATTTTACATACGTTTGTTTGAGTATCACGACTAGATCCATTTGTTCGACCAATGTCAGACAGGGCGAGTGTTCTGGAAACCATTTTGAAAACAGTTGCAGCAAATATTGATGACAGTAGTGGTGCAGAAATTACACACTTCACATTTATTTGCAATTGATCTGTGAATGTATTTATTTTCAGATTTAGCACCTTCAGATATAAGATATCCCGTGCTCAGGGAATAGTGAGCAGCGAACACTACGTACACAGCTGGTCATGTCTGGATCTCATGATTGAGTTTGTGTCAGTAATTGAGACGCTGCTGCTGATCAGTGTGTGATTTGTTTCTCACAGAAAGAGCCACAGACGGCTCCCTGCAGAATGAAGACTGGACGCTCAACATGGAGATCTGTGACATCATTAATGAGACCGAGGAAGGGTGAGAGACCAACACACACACACACACACACACACACACTCGCGCACGGATCCTGCTGATGACTCACGGTGGACTCGTTCAGAGCAGACTGACTGGGAATGTGCTCCACCGCTAATGGGTTCTCACAGTTCCTCTTGGCCCGTTTACAGCTGACGTTGAAAAGCATAAAACCTTTGACTTTCTTTCTAAAGAAGAATGCATTCAACTGGTTTTTGTCTACACTATGAAGCTGTGAGGTTCAAAACAGTTGTCGTCTTTCATTTTATGAACGGAGAAAGAAAAAAAACTTTTTTTTTTTGGTGATATCTCGTCACGTAATATTGACCCTGGACCACATAAGGGTTCATTTTCTGAAATTGAGATGTATACATCATCTGAAAGCTGAATAAATAAGCTTTCCATTGATGTGTGGTTAGGATAGGACCATATTAGGACAAGATGCATCTGTTTTTAAAATCTGGAATCTGAGGGTGCAAAAAAATCGAAATATTGAGAAAATCGCCTTTAAAGTTGTCCAAATGAAGTCCAAAGCAATGCATATATTACTACTAATAATACAAAATATCTTCACTTAATATCCTAATGATTTTTGGCATAAAAGAAAAATGGATAATTTTGACCCACACAATCATGTATTGTTGGCTATCGCCACAAATACACCCGTGAGACTTATGACTGGTTTTGTGCTCCAGGGTCACAAATATCAAATATATCAGGTAAATGATGACAACATTTACATTTTTGTGTGATCTTATCAACTATAGAAGACATGAATGGTCCAATATAAACATTTCACACTGACATATTAAATGATGTACATATAACTGTTCAGAAGTTTAGCCTTTTAGCTAGCACAGCACAAGCAGAAACAAACTTGTTACTGCACTGGCATTAGCAAAGTTATTGCTCATTAAACAAAGCAACATGCTTTATAATATTACTACATGTTATTCACATCACAACCTAACCATAATCTCTACTCTTCTGCACAACGATAACGGTCAAAACATAACATAACAGAAACTCTTTCAAATGTCAAACATATCTGAACAGATGTTTCCCTTCACTCAAAAACACATTAAATAACACTTCATTTCAATATTAACTCTCCATTTCCAGCCATATTCAAAGCATGCTGGGAATTAACAATGGAATTAACATGCTAAATAAAACTGCACAATTGAGCTAATTCTCTTAAAATAAATAGGTAGCCTTTTTTCCCTTATTTTTATCAGCTTAATCGGTTATCCTCAATTCAAGCCTCAAAATTAGGGTTGGGTACTGAAACCACTGGTGCCATATATAACCGGCATGTAACCGGAGCCAATCAGAACGCAGGTTTCGGTGCCACTTAAATTAAAACGTGCTTTCGCTCTTTGGCTGGCGCCGAGTCAGAGACAGACATGAATAGTCACATATCACAACTATTCACTGTTTTCAACCACATCATGTTTATTTTAGATTTCAGACATTTAAATCCTTCTCCGAGGCGCAAACTAACATGGCGACGCCCATCGCGCTTTATAGATCAACTAACATGATCATTATAAAGGGTTTTAAATGACAAAACACATTCACTCACACATATTTGAAAGATAGTTCATGACATAGTCAACAAGTTTGTGAATATTTTGAATAAAAAAGAAAAACGCAATAAAACCGATACATCTGTAATAGACCGCTATTGTGGCTGCTGTGTGTCATGTGAGAATGCGTTCTAATAAATAATAATATATTTCTGCAAAATAAAGCTGAACCTTGACACTGGTTTGTTGCATACCAAGAATACCAACTACTTTGCTGTTATTTGTCCTGTAGTGTAACTTATTTAGTGTTATTTTTGGCCTGTTGTAGTTGGGTTATATGGCTCAGGATTTACTGTGAATTAGTAAATTGTGTTTTGTATCTATTTATATTTATATATTTTAGTATACTTTAAACTTTTAATCAATTGTTCAATCTAAAGAATCAAATCAAATAAAAAATGCAATAAAAAGCCATTCTTTAATGTCATCCACCGTCGTTTTGTGGCTCTTTTTCTTTCCTTTTTTCTTTTAAAGTATCGGTTCAGGCACCGGTATCGTAAAAAACCCAAACGATACCCAACCCTACTCCAAAATTGTTTAAAAAAAGGAAAATTGGAAAATGTATCTCTTGGTTTTATTAGTGAAATGTTCTCAATGTTTTCTATACAACACTGAACCACAATTTTCTTAAGAAAATATACACACTATTTTTAATTATCACCTTAATTTATTAAGTGAAAATTACATGACCAATGGTACATTTTTTTTTACAGTGAACGATTTAAAATAACTTTTCTATGTGAATATATTGTAAAAAATGTAATTTATTCCTGTGATCAAAGCTGATCATTACTCCACTCTGCAGTCTCATGATCCTTCAGAAATCACTCTAATATGATGATTTGATGCTCAAGAAACATTTATTATTGTTATCAATGTTGAAAACAGTTGTGCTGCTTCATATTTCTGTGGAAATCTCACTTTTGATGAATGAAATCAGCTCTGGTGTGACTGGAATGTCCATACGTCAGGTGTAAACAGCTTCTTCTTCACACAGAGTGACGGTGCTGTTCCTGCTCCATGTGATTCTCCACTTTCTCTTTTTCTCTCACACATTCTGCCGTCGATCTGGCACTACAGGCTTGTCTCTGTTCTGTGTGCGGGAACACAGGACTCTGTTGTGTTCTGCTTTGTTTGGGCTGGGTTTTTCCTGTTGTATTCGAAGTTGTGGGTGTTTTCGGGAATTTAAACAATCCTTCCTGCTGTCAATTATTTACATAAATGCCCCATTTGGACTCGAGTACGTTTATTTAATTTCCCAGTTTCCCCGCCCCTTTAGTTTTGTTTTTCACTTCTGCCATTTTGCACTTCCCATAATGCCAAAGAGATTATTACTATAGTTCCTCTTCTCTATTACGGCACTTAATGGCCCTCTCTGAAAACACATACTTCCCGACTATATACTTGGTGATAAACAGAATGTGAATCTAGTATTCACGGTATTCATAAAACAGAAGACTAAACAAAACGGACACTGTACTTTCCCATGAGGTCACGGGAGAGGATTTGTGATTGACAGTATGAATGTAGTACGTCCACCGCGGTTGAAAAGTAATTACTTATTCAAAAGAAGTACTTGCTCAGAGGTAATGCCATTTTGGATGCAGCTAATATTGCTTTTCTCCATATCTCTGGTCTGAAGTTTGAGTCTCTCTTAAAGTGCCCCATTAGGCTATTTTTAAAGGCTCCTACTGTTGTTCTGAAGGTCTCCTACAACAGGTTTGCATGCATCAAAGGTCAAAAGACTTTTCTCATATTATACATTGCACATTTATCAATGATTCTCAAATGACTCGATGGATGAATCAGTCTCTCTAAATCCCTCCTTTCCGCGAGCTACTCTGCTCTGATTGGCCAGATGGCTCAGTCTGTTGTGATTGGTCACGTGTTTCTGAAGCTAAACGCTCATTACCATAACTGAGCTTCAGTCCTGGAGGCTTCCTAAAACTCAGTGATTGTACACACGGTAAAGACAGTAACGATGAAGTTGATTTAACCATTTCAATCTGAACGCGAGTCCGATGAAACATTGGAACTTTATTCATCCCGAACCTCCATTGCAAGGACGTTTCTCAGTGATACGCTACTCATTTTGAGGTACAATATGAGATGTTGCAACTGTAATTCCTCACCATCAGCATTAACAACTGCATGTCCATCAACAAACAAATGTGTGTGTTTCTCATTTATTGCGTTGCACATGCAGGAACTCTATCAATAACAGCGCATACGTTAGCCCAGCACTAACGTCAATGACTGATGTAATATTAAAGTTTGCAAAACAAACCTTGCTCCATCTTTTATCTTTACTCAAAGTAGTAAGAATCAGAGGTGGAAAGAGTAACAAAATATTCTACTCAAGTAAAAGTACTATTACTTCAATGAAATTTTACTTAAGTAGAAGTAAAAGTACTTGTCTAAAAATGTACTCAAGTAAAAGTAAAAAGTAGTTCATTTAAAATGTACTCAGAGTAAAAGTTACTGAGTTACTTTTTTAACAGCTTGGTGAGGGACTCTCCCGTGTAGGGTTGTAATAGAATGAGATTTTCATGATATGAAAACATCAGTTTCACAGCATCACAGTATTAATTATTTAATAAATAAACTGTATTATTAAATTATGGTTATTATTATCACCAGTTAAAATGGCATTAAATTAATGAAAACTGTTTTTTTTGTTTTTTTTTGGTTGAACAAATGCTTTATTACTATAACAAACTTGAAAACATTTTTTTAAATAAAAATGTCAATAAAACATGTCTAATGAACTAAATAAATTATTATGAATTAGATTAACAACTTTAAGAATAATAGAGTCCTAAGATATTTTTCTTTTTATGATTTAATACAAATACATTACCAAAACGGCGGTAATCAAATACTTATCCTTTAATTTTTTGGGGCAAAGGGCTGCTGTTTTACTAAATTAAACCATGGATTTAAAAATATATTCTTAAATTATGTTTAAATGATGTAATATTATTATTGTTGTTATTATTATTTTGACAAGTGTTCTATAGGCCTACAATAGTAATATATTTCTGTCACAATTTCATCTAGTTAAACCGTTTATTTTGACGGGTTTTAGTGAGGACCTATTTCAGGAAAGATCTGTTTCAGAGTGCATTTGATAATGGCTTTTAATCAAATAAAATGATGAAAATGTTCATTAGGGGGTCTCAGATCAGCTCTGGAAATGTTCATACCGTATGTTCATGCCCAAATATGTTTTTTGAGATGTTAAACACCACGAGCATCGCGTAGGCTACTTAAGTATGTAGGCTAGTGGACGAAACGGCGCTGCTCATTCACACAGAGACAGAACAAGCCGATCATATATTCATATAGCAGTGTTTTGAGCTTTAATATTCACAGACCATGTCGCGATTTGATTTATTGTACAGCTTCCTCCTTTACATCAACATTTTTTTGCTAATTTGATATCCTCCAGGACAACACCCGGCTATGTTTTGTCTATATCCAAAGTTTTTCCATACTATACTGGGGTTCACGACGGCGTTTCGCTTTCAGCTGCTGGGTCTGACGTCTGTCTTGTCCGTCCGTCTCCATCTTTTTGTGATTTTTGCGTTCGTTCTCCCGCCTTCAATTCAATGCAGTCGTTTCCGGATCGCGTTTTTCCTCCCTTTGTATTATTTATTTTTACTCAGTAATGGATGTGGTTTAAAATGTAGCGAAGTACAATACTTCAAACAAAACATACTTAAGTAAAAGTAAAATGACAGATTTTTAAATCTACTTAAAAAAGTAGAAGTACGCAGAAAAACTACTCAATTACAGAAACGCGAGTAAATGTAATTCGTTACTTTCCACCTCTGGTAAGAATGACAGACAATCTGCATAAATAGGTACAGTTTTAAGTAAAAGTGTCCCACTGCTGATGAGCAGAAGTATTTCAGTAAGACAGTAATAACGCGAGTAAGCCGGTTAGCCGAAAATTTACACAATATAAAACACAAAACTACGTATTTTGAACACCCTGTATATACATCAATAGTTATCGATACTTACAGGATGTCATTCTGAGGAGTAGCGGGTCCAAATAAACCGAGTAGTGACTAGGGTTGGGCATCGCTTGAATTTTAACGATTCCGATTCTTATCTTATTCCTAATTTCGATTCCAATAGGGTAAAAAACACATTTATTATTATTATTGAACATTTAATTGTAGCTGAATACCATGAACAAAAATCAACAGGCTAACAACTTTTGCCTTAAAAATACAATATAAATATAAATAATATAATATAAATTTCAAGCATTATTAAAGACAAGAAAACACTTAGTAATTAAAAAAAGAATTAAACGAACTTGCACAAATAAATACAATTGAACAGAGATGATTGAAATAAACATTTTCAGGTAGGTACAGAAACTGTAATCAAATGTAAAATAACACTGCACTTTATTAATAAAATATGGGCTATACCAGGGGTTTTCAAACTTTCTGATGCCAAGGACCCCCAAATATGATGAACATTTTATGAGGGACCCCTTCCTAAAATCCATCTATATATTTGTATGTATGGAAAAAAAAAACATTTAAATGGTTAGAAAAATAGTAAGCGCGACATTATAAATACAACATATTGTTTCCCAACTTAAATTGGCTAGTAATGTTGTATGTATAAACCCGAAGAAGAGCATTTTCAATTAAAAATTATTTGTATAAACAACTTTCACAATAAATGTATGTAAGCAGCTCACATACTGTGTTAAGAAAACTGCCTTACAACCCCAGTGAGCGAGATAAAGGGGTGAGAAAAACGCACTAAAGATACAAAGCAAACACATACAATTCTGGAAAGTATGTATACGGCAAGAGAGGGAGATAAACATTAAGAACTGAAACAATTGAAATGTTTGGTAGACTTTATCCATTTTTGCTTTGTCTTTTTATTCTCTGAAATTTTCTTAGACCCCTTAGAACCATCTGGAGGCCCCAGTTTGTTGTTTTATTAACGTTATCATAGGCATCAAGAAAATCTGCCATCAACGACATAACCGACTGTGTTTACGAGAGTATTTTGACATTTTTGTTTTGCGTGTGCAAAAAGATGAGGAAGAGAACTCGGTTCATTATTGCGCACTATTCATTTATCATGAGAAGCCATTCTGTGCACACGTGTGTGTGTGTGCAGCATGTGTGTCTTTTATTGTTTGATTAACGTTATCATAAAGACGGCATCAAGAAAATCTGCTGTCAACGACATAACCGACTGTGTTTTTTTTAACATTTTTGTGTGTATTTGTCCATTCGCGTGCTGTGCAAAAAGACGAGGAAGAAAACTGAGAACCATGAGAAGCCGTTCTGTGCGCGCGCGCGTGGTAGTGTGTGTGTGTGTGTCTGCAGCACAGGAAACGACGTGTGTGTGTGTGTGTAGCGGTTAAAAATCACAATAAAATGCGCACACAGTAACGATAAGCAGAATCAAAATGCGCGTTTCTTATCGAATCACCGGTTCTGGGCAATTTTGAATGGTTCCAAAAAAAAAGGAACCGGTTCTTGATACCCATCCCTAGGAGTGACCCATCCGAGATTTGAGAAATAGTCTTCGTGAAATGATGTTCACAGACAGACAACGTACAACATAGGCGGGCATTATGTCTTTTCTAGTGATGTTGAACTGAGATTTGAGATTCAAACAACTCATATAAGCAAATCTTTCCTTTGGGAGACAATAACTTTATTTATTGTGCACTTTCGACTTTACAGACTGTTTACGTTTCACAAACAGTTATATTACACACTGCTGGAAAGGGAATATTTGAAAAAACATAGTTGGGGCACTTTAAGACAAGTCAGTCGGCGGCCATCTTGGTAACACAAATAATGATTGGTTATTTTAACTATGGCGCAGTGTTGAGGATAATTTCTCCCATTGGTTTGCACATAAGTTCATGCTCCTTAGATCTGACTTGGAAGACATGGGAGCTTTGATCACGCCAAAGGAAAAACAAACCCAACTGCTGCTTCTTGTGTGAGCTTGGAGTTGATGAACTTCCTGACCCTGAATTGCAGTGTTTGTAAGAGGGCTTTCAGCACTGGCGCTCTGGTGGTGTCTAGTCAAAATGAGTTTTTTAATTCCCATCCTGAGCTCACAGACTGCTCTGCTAAATTGTATGTTATAAAATGGATAGTCACGCTCCTGGGTAATTATGGTTGATGATCCAATTGTGCTGAAATACACAAGTCTATGACGCAAAAACATCATTCAAATCGTGAAATCGCACCTTAACAGAATAGTGGAGTCCAAGCCAATCAAATCCTTCTTTCTTCAAAGTGCAATTATGGCAGAACATAACCGAAGCATGAAACATAACGTGATCGTCCATTAGTGTGGATGGTAATATATGCCGTTTATGCTGAGAACGGGCGAGGTCGTCTATCCTCATCTAAACTGTTTGCCCCCACAGGCCCAAAGATGCCATGCGCGCGGTGAAAAAGAGACTCAACGGCAACAGGAACTTCCGTGAAGTGATGCTGGCTCTAACTGTGAGTTCCCTCGCTTTCACATAAACCCCTGTGCTCATACTGTCAAGGAACAAAATCAGTTGCTCTGCAACTTTAATGGCTATGTACTTTGTAAACTTCTCCTCCAGGCCTGCCAGAGGCTATTTTGACATTTTAAAGAAGGTGTTTTGGATGCATTATGCTAGCGGGAAATGCTGTTTTATGCTGTCATCTGCAAGCTTTGGCTTGTCTACATGATCAATTATCTTAGCGCTTATTGTCTTTTCTAGGTGCTGGAGACTTGCGTGAAAAACTGCGGCCATCGATTTCACGTCCACATCGCCAACAGAGACTTCATCGAAGGTGTCATGGTGAAAATCATCACTCCGAAGACCAACCCTCCCGCTATAGTGCAGGATAAAGTGCTGGCACTGATTCAGGTGAACTGAGTGAGGCGAATGGCTCAGTTCCCCCTGAGCTCTTCCTTTGTTTTAGCGAAAATGGCCTTCAGAAACCACCAGAATGGGTGTGTGCGGTAGGGCTTGAGGACTGCCTCTGATGATGGCCGCTTTCACTGGGGCTGGAAACTAGCAGCTTGCAATGGCATTTATTCTAGCTGACTGGAAGCCATTACAGAATCCGATTGACAGAGTTTCCAAAATTGTATACAGTGCATATGCCAGCTAGTCGTCACTGTGCGAGTTAACCTCACTCCTCTGATGTCAAGAGACGCTCTAGCGACTGACACTAGAGGTTGCAGCCTTTAGCCTCCTTGTTAGAGCGTCCTACACTCATGCCGGCGGACCAGGGTTCGAGTCCCGCTTGGAGCGGGCGCTCTGCATTTTGTCTAATATTGCATCCTCCCAAATCCAATGGTCAGCCTGTAAAATGTCCAAACATTAGACAACAAGCATATCCCTAACATCCAGAGAATCTATTCTTCAAAATTTGCCAATTATAGCCATTTTCTAACCTAGAGGTTCTCAACAAGGGAACCAGAGCATAGCAAACTTCCTCAAGGGACCTTAAGATGACTTAAGATGATTTAAAATAAGAAAAAACAAGCCAAAATAAAAATAAAAAGTGTTCACTCAAAACTTTCCATCCATTTCGATTACACAGATTTAACATATAAACAAACTGATATACTTAACGTGATGCATATGTTTGTCAAAAGTAATAAAAAAGCAGATAAAAGCAATTATTTTCACTATTGGCCGTCAGTCGATGTTTAAAAACAACAATGATCAGGGCCGATTATATCCTGTCAATCAAAAGGGACAGACAAATGTGTCAGACTGCAACTCATACTGTGTGTGAAGAAAATGTATCTTGTGTTGAAATTAGGGCTGTCAAAGTTAACTCGACATCGATAAATCACGCTATATTTGACTCTATGAATCACCCGCAGTTCAAGTCAGGGTATCCAGGTCTGTGTTTTTTGCACCAAACATCATGATTTCAGTCTTGCTCTCATTTAAATGTAAAAAATGTAGGACCATCCAATCTTTAATGTCTTTGTGGCAATCAAACAGAAGTTTTAAAGGACTGGCATCTTTCCGTTTCAGTGGCAGATCATTTTGTGTGTCATCTGCATAACAGTGAAACGAAGTGTCATGTTTCCTGAGAATGGACCCTAATGGGAGCATATACAGGGAATACAGCATTGGGCCAAAAATAGAGCCTTGAGGGACTGCAAATTGGAAGGGGTGCTGATGAAGAAACATAGTTGCCAAGGCGGACAGCAAAAGTCCTGTTTGATAAATAGGACCTAAACCACTCCAGAGCAGTACCTTTAATACCGACAACATGTTTCAACCGGGAAAGTAGGATATTATGATCAATGGTGTCAAAAGCAGTATTCCAATAATCACTTTGTGCTTGTTACTTCTGATATGAGCAGTCTCAGCTTTCACATTTTGCCCATTTTATCATGAAATTCAAACAATAAATCTCATTGCGACGCTCTCAAATGTGACGCGACAGATCGCTGTAGCACCTCAGTTTCTTTTTCTTCCACTCTAATACGAGTTAAAGCATGAAAAAAACATGCATGAACATCAGAAGGTGTGTTGAAAGATACCGTACAACTTACTGAAACGTATCATGGCTCATGTAATCGCTCAATCAGTGTCTCAACCGTGGAAAGACGTCAATAAAACAGCTTGTGAACAATATGTCACTTAAAGTTGCATTTACCTCAGGAAAATTATCCAATGTTCACAGTTCATTAGTCAGCAATAAAAAAACACTAGGAGCTTATTTACTGTTACAATGATTATATCTATATGTATGTTTGAATACATTTATCAGGAAGACAGGTGTTGATGAATGAGTTGTGAATGAATATAATAGTTTGTTTTATTGTATTTATTTATTCGTTTGTTTATTTAACATGGACAATACACTAGGCATTGTTTCACACAGACAACCGATGCCGTGTACATAGGGCATATAGCATAAAGCTAGTTTGCGGCCCTCGTCCCTGGTTAGGCTTTTACATAAAATCAAAACACCCAAAATAATCAAATCATCACTAGGAACAAATACAAATACAAATACACATGTATATACAGATAACTATGTGTGTATAAGTTGTGCTATGTTGTTAATTTGAACCTCTAATATTATAGTAATGTACCAAATGAGAGGATTCCTGCTATAGTTTACAGCATTAGTTGGAAGAGATTTTTTCATCGATATTGGCCGATACAATTTTGAATCGGGTTTTGGTATTGGCTGAGAAATGTAGTATCGGATGTGGACAATGGGGGCCAAAAGGGATGAGAACCACTACTTCAACCTTTGACCTGAATGATTTTTACTTGTCATCAGCATCAGAATAGCCATCAGCAACAGTGATTAACAAAATTCAGTGTGCAAATACATGATTCCAGTTACCTGCTAAAGACACACGTGTTACTAATGGCTGAAAAACGGTCTGACTTTTACCTGATAATCCCCGGTTAGGTGTAAATGTCAGCTCTCATCTTGTCCACTGTACGTTAACCAGTGTTTGTGTTCCACCCCAGTCCTGGGCAGATGCGTTCAGGAGTAGCCCAGACCTCACCGGAGTCGTGCACATTTACGAGGAGCTGAAGAGGAAAGGACTTGAGTTTCCCATGGCAGACCTGGACGCCTTGTCACCCATCCATACGCCACAGCGGGTGAGACACACTCCGCGCCCTCAGGGCTTGTTTACCGTTCATTTCGCTTCATCTCCTCTTGTGTGTCATTTCTAGGGAGTCCCAGAGGTGGATCCAGGCATTCACAAGTACAAAGCACCCACGCAGCCCAAGACAGAATCTCAGGCGGCCCCTAAACCTGCAGCTGCTGCGACACCCGACTTAACCCCCGCCCAGATCCCAACTGGATCTGGCTCCATCACAGCGAACTCAGAGCAGGTCACAATAGATCACAATTTTACCACTTTATTTTCTATTCATATCTTTAGTTCATCTGGAAATGTTTTGTTTGCACATGCAGATCGCAAGACTGAGAAGTGAGCTGGACATTGTGCGTGGGAATATTAAAGTGATGTCGGAGATGCTGACCGAGATGGTGCCGGGCCAAGAAAACGCCTCTGATCTCGAACTGCTCCAGGTTTGCGAGTTTTCCCATTACGCTCATTCCTTTACAGAGAATATATGCTCAAATCACCCTATCACCCTTACCAGCAGCCATATCACCCTGTAGCCTGTTTCCCACTGAAGCTAAGCAGGGCTGAGCCTGGTCAGTACCTGGATGGGAGACCAACTGGGAAAACTAGGTTGCTACTGGTAGAGGTGTTAGTGAGGCCAGCAGGGGGCGCTCACCCTGTGGTCTGTGTGGGTCCTAACGCCTCAGTATAGTGATGGGGACACTATACTCTAACAAGCACCGTCCTTCAGATGAGACGTTAAACCGAGGTCCTGACTCTCTGTGGTCATTAAAAATCCTAGGATGTCCTTCGATAAAGAGTAGGGGTGTAACCCCGGCATCCTGGCCAAATTTGCTCATTGGCCCCAGTCCATCATGGCCTCCTAATCATCCCCATATACTGATTGGCTTCATCACTCAATCTCCTCTCCACCAATCAGCTGGTGTGTGGTGGGCGTTCTGGCACAAAATGGCTGCCGTCGAATCTTCCAGGTGGTGATGCACATTGGTGGTGGATGAGGAGATTCCCCCCCTTCTTTATCCATGTAACATGTTGCAAAAAAAAGTTACGCACATATAACGTTATCACTCTTCTGAAAAGTAAAAGTGGGAACACGAGGGCCTTTGTTGACTGTCCAACAGTTTAAACAGATCAATATGATTTCTTTAGTAAGTAAAGCTTTATGTATATAGGACCTTTTAACTTCTTAACCCGCACCGGTTCGTGTACGGGGGGGTTGACGGAAGTGGGGGGGTGTGTACTTTTATTTACTTTTGTTTTATACAAAATATTCAATCAACTATCACAAACTATGCATCATTTGAAAGCTAAAACACTCAAGATTCATGTTCTGAACTTGTTTTTGCAATAAATACACCAGAGAGGAAAGGGTTAAATGAAACGCTAAAGGACCGTCCATGTAAACATTAGCAAAATATCAGCGTTACTCATCTTTCATCTCCTGTCGTTCAGATCAGATCGGACGAATCCAATAAACACCCGCATACATCTCTGTGTAAGAGTCCACTCTTCAAAATGCATCCCACTTTTTAATCCAAAACAACGAAAAAATAGGGAAAAAACTAAAAATCCTCCGTTGTTTGCAAGAGAGTTCTGAGTTAGCGTGATCAATCATGTCCATTTTCAATGAAATATCGATTCTAATCCGTGTCTGGCAAACTCCCCCTGCTAGAATAGTTTCTCCCACGTGAAATGGTTCAACCCTCGTCTCTCTCCTTCAATCAGAGTCTCTTCTGGGATGCATCATATAGAGGAAGTGCCTTACAGGCTTGGTGAGCTGTCAATCATTGCGCCCATGGTTTTCGTTGGATAAAGGCACTCGGTGCCCAGCCAATGCCTTTCCAACAAAGGTTTGATTGATGGACTTAGTAACCAATCAAAAGGCATTATCTTGCGCAGTTTGCGTAAGTAGGCTTTGGTGAATACTGTTTGCGCGCTGGCTGCGCGTTCTCCATGGCGCAACTGCAGTGGAGCACGCTGTCTCTCACTGACGCTTCCCATCAGCTAAATGAGTTTTTTACACTTTGTAATCTCTGTAAATAGTTGCTTTAGTTTTTCAGTAACTGTTTATCCATTATAATTAGTAGTATATTGCAGTTTATTGCAGATTTATTTGAATGAAAAACTACTCTTTACAATAGCAAATGTTCTGAAATAAATGGCCTTTTTGAAATGACGCCTAGACTTTTCTTGACATAAAAGCTCACAGAAGCTACATTACTGAGAGAATCATCCTCATATTTGAATCATGACATGATTAGACATTCAGTTTTATATTTAAGTTATTTTCAGGCTCTTAACATTAAATTATAATATTTTTTTCCCTAAGTGAAAACAAAAAACGTGAGTCACTTACATGTATATTTACATGTATATTACTCTGTTCCCATATTACTTTGAGTTATTATGACTCTTGGGTAGCAATATTTCAAGTGTCTAGTTTAAAATAAGACCAGGTTTATGAATATAGACCATAGGGTTTAAGAGCTGCAGACATTTTCATTTGGGTATATCGTTTTCAAAGAATTCTCAAAAATGGGGCGCTTGTTAAGAGGTTAAAACTGTGCTTAAAGGACAACTCCGGTGAAAAATGAACCTAGGGGTAATTAACACATGGTTACCGAGTAGATCGTTCTCTGGGATGCGTTTTCATGAAAATCGAATGTAACGAGTTTTATCTCTAAAAACAGATTAGCTTATAACGCTAGTATATGGGGCATAGAGTAAGTCAAATTAAATCACTAGTTAATACCACTAACAAGGCTCAAAATAGCCTCACACTAACACGGTAGCATGATGAGGGTCCCTACATGCAAACCGAAGCATTGAGAACTTTGTAAGTGTACAAACAGTTTAATAAGCAGATACTTTATAAAGACAGAACATTACGCGTATACAGACAGGAGCCATCTTGGAACACAGTCTCGACAAGTCGAGCCACGGTTGAATAATCCACCATCTCTTTAGTGTGTATCCTTTGGAAGCACTAGTCTCTGTCGCGTTCAGTTTCTTTTAAACAAATATTTTTATTTATTTATTTTCTCTGTTGCGTTCAGTGCTTTCTTCCGGAAACAACGGTCCATATGAGATTCCAAGTCACAGTTCATCACTTAGCACAGCGTTCGTGGCTCAACTTGTTTTCCAAGATGTCTGTATACGCGTAATGTACAGTCTTTATAAAGTATCTGCTTATTAAACTGTTTGTAACCAGTATAACTTCGGTTTGCATGTAGGGACCCTCATCATGCTACCGTGTTAGTGTGAGGCTATTTTGAGCCTGGTTAGTGGTATTAACTAGCGATTTAATTTAACTTATTTTATGCCCCATATACTAGCGTCATAAGCTAATCTGTTTTTAGAGATAAAACTCTTTACATTCGATTTTCATGAAAACGCATCCCAGAGAACGATCTACTCGGTAACCATGTGTTAATTAGGTTCATTTTTCACCGGAGTTGTCCTTTAAAAGTGCTTTACTGAATAGAAATACACATATAGAAATAAGATAATAAAACAAAACACAGACCACAAATAAAACCACATATTAGAAATAAGATAATAAAAAAGGAAATGCCTTCAACATTTAAATTTGTTAAGCACATTTAAAATCAACACAAGTGCTTTACATGTCTAGAAATTACTCACTAAGCACATAGCATAACTCAAAACACAACACTGATCACTGTCCCAAAACCTAGGGGCAACTGTATGCCACCGCCTAGAGGTGTGTTTTCAGCATAGATTAAAACATAATAATGAGTCACAGGATCTAATATGCAGGGGAAGACTATTCCACAAACGTGGGGCTCGATCTCCTGTGGTTTGGGAATATGTAAGGGCAAACTCTGGGAGGATCTCGGGGGTCTAGCAGAACATTGATGCTGTAACAGGCATGATATGTACTCTGGAGCAAGACCATGCAAACCTTTAAGCGTCATAATCCAAACTTTATATTGGACTCTAAAATCAACAGGAAGCCAGAGCGAAGAGGCCAGCACCGGAGAAATGCTAGACCATTTCCTCGTGCCTGTCAACAAGTCTGGGTTGGACAAAAAGTGGTTGAAAGTGGACAAAAGAGACGGATTAAAACACCAGGTGTAAACGGGAAACGAGTCTCCCTCGTCTACTTGTGATGCGATCGACCAAAACGCATCTTAATACTAAGTGTAAACAGGGCCGTTAATTCATCCACTGGGGTCGTATCCACCCATTCACTGGACTCACAGAAATGTATTATTCTCCTAAAAAATCTTTGCTTGTGTTTTCCTGAAGAAAGAAAGCCATATAAATAGGGGACGACATGAGGGTGAGTAAACGAGAGAAATGTCATAATCTACACATCACCACAAGAGGGTGTACTAGCA
This sequence comes from Gobio gobio, assembly GCF_949357685.1. Lineage (NCBI taxonomy): Eukaryota > Metazoa > Chordata > Actinopteri > Cypriniformes > Gobionidae > Gobio > Gobio gobio. The sequence goes on along the minus strand of NC_137097.1, from coordinate 70,133,010 downwards.
CAGTATTTTAAAACCTCATCTAGCCTATTGCACCTCTATGAACCCGTGCTTTATATGTTTGGATATTATGTATTTGTTTTGGTGGGTCCTTAATGCATTGATTCCACAATGCATGTAAGAGTCGAATCACTGCTGTGTCTCAGGAGCTGAACAGGACGTGTCGAGCCATGCAGCACAGGATAGTGGAGCTCATCTCTCGTGTGTCTAACGAAGAGGTCACCGAAGAGCTGCTACACGCCAACGACGATTTAAACAACATCTTCCTGCGCTACGAGAGGTGAGCACAAAAAGATGCGCTCATCAGCCTTGCCTTCACGTCAGCTCAGCCTTGCCTTTGCTTAAAGGGTTAGTTCACCCAAAAATGAAAATTCTGTCATTAATTCCTCACCCTCATGTTGTTCGACACCCGTCAGACCTCCGTTCATCTTCAGAACACAAATGAAGATATTTTAGTTGAAATCTGATGGCTCTGAAAGGCCTCCATTGGCTCAATGCACGGTTCACTCTCAAGACCCTTAAAAGGTACTTAAGACGTCGTTATAAAGTCCATCTCACTACAGTGGTTCTACAATAACTTTATGGAGTGACGAGAATAGTTTTTGTGCGCAAAAGCGTTATGAATCAGTGAGTCGAATCATGATTCGGATCGCGTGTCAAACTGCTGAAATTTGGCGATTCAAACTGCTGATTCGACTCACTGATTCATAACGCTTCGAAGCTTCATGAGGCCGTGTTTTGAAATCGTCATCACTATATAAGTCGTTATTTAGGGTTTTTTTGCGCACAAAAACTATTCTCGTCACTCCATAAAGTTATTGTAGAATCACTGTAGTGAGATGGACTTTGTAACGACGTCTTTAGTGCCTTTTAAGGGTCTTGAGATTGTAAAGTGCATTGTGCCAATGGAGGCCTTTCAGAGCCATCAGATTTCAACTAAAATATCTTCATTTGTGTTCTGAAGTAATTAGTTTAGTAATTAAATGACAGAATTTTCATTTTTGGGTGAACTAACCCTTTAAGAGCGGAGCGCACAGGCTCTGAAAACACATTGACATTTATTTCATCTCCATCTTGACGAGTGTTTCACCAGCGCTCTTGTGTTCCAACAGGTACGAGAGATACAGGTTAGGCAGAGCGGCTCAAAACAACGGGGTGAGTTCTGCTTTCTTAACGCATACTATCAGTTCTGTCATTGTTTCTTGCAGGGTACACGTATGCCTTGTGATTTAAGTGTGTCTGTTTATTTTTTATTTTACTGTTTGCATGACGCTTAGCTGAGAGAGGCAAGTATGATGCATCGCTGTCGTGTAGAAAGTGTCTTGAACTCTAGAGCTCGAGACCCTAGAAATACAAATACAATTTCCTGTTGTCTTCCTTTTCCTACCTTTTACACACACATTAAAGGCCTTAAGTTCAGCTTTTACATAAAAAAAGTGTTTGTGAATGTGGCCGTTTATTATTATGCATTTTAAATAATGAATGTATTCATATAAAAAAAATTATTTAGTTAATTAGTTGTTATTATTTTTAATATTACTATTATTACTTATAATTAAATATTCACTAAATATAGTTATAGGTTATGTAAATATAATTATATCACTTAAGCATGTATATAAAATAGTGTGTAATGTTCAATTTTGTTCTGTTCATATTGCTTTATTGGCATGACATACATGGGTATATTTTGCCAAAGCAATTACGTAAAAATGCATAATATTAATTATAAATGTTTTCATTATAAAAGTTATAAAAAACATGCTTAAGTTATATTAATATGCTCGCATAACCAGTATATCTGAAGTATAATAAACCTTAAGCATGTATTCTTTAATTTGACACACACACACACACACACACACACACACACACACACACACACACACACACACACACACACACACACACACACACACACACACACACACACACACACACACACACACACACACACACACACACACACACACACACACACACACACACATATATGCATATATGCATATGCATGCTTAAGGTATAGATTATATATTATATTATTTGTTATAATTTAATAGGTTATTTAATTATAAGTGTAATATTTTCATAATAATATATATTCATCTAAATTGATTGAACATAATGCAGTGTCCCTGAAATAAAATATTGAAATACTTAAATAAAAAATAAAAATACAATGGTATTCAAAAACTATTGAATCGCTTTTTCATTTGCTTTTTTTATTGAGCCGAATTGAATTATCATTATGATGCAAATCCATTTATGAAGCTAGTGTATATATATATATATATATATAATAGGTGAATGCTGATTGTTAACTTAGGTGTGTGTGTGTGTGTGTGTGTGTGTGTGTGTGTGTGTGTGTGTGTGTGTGTGTGTGTGTGTGTGTGTGTGTGTGTGTGTGTGTGTGTTGTGAATGCACAGGTCCTGAATGAGGCTTCAGAGGAGGACAATCTAATAGATCTGGGTCCTGGTTCTCCAGCAGTGGTCAGTCCTCGGGTCAGTGCTACGCCCACTCATGCGCCCACATCCACCCTTCAGCCTCCTCCTCCTGCTGCTGCTGCTGCTGCTGCTCCTGCTGCTGCAAACACAGCCTCCCTCTCCACACAGCTGGCAGGACTTGGTGAGGATCTCAAGCACATCTGAATTAAGATGACAAATTAATACTAATTATAAAAATAAAAAAAACATTGATAAAAGTATGGCAGCACTTCATTTTATAGCGCTGTTCCACCTGTACTGTGTACTTACTATAGTAATTGCAATAACTGTGTAATAACCATAGGTACTAACCCTGAACTTACCCCAAAACCTAACCTTAACCCATGTAGTTTTCTTATATTACACCATATACACCGTGTCTACACCGGACGCGAACGGCACAATGCGATAAAAGACAATAAAACCCAGTATAGTCAGTGATGTTGTCTACACTGACACGACATGACAAATCCCAGACAGTAAACCAATGCCTCGTCCGATTTATGACGTACTGACATGAAGGACAAATGCTTTGCAATGGGCACTTTGTCACGTCCAGTGTAGACACAGTGTTAGGTAAGTACACTGTAAGTTCATGTAAGTGCACATACTGTAAAATAAAGTGCAACGAAAAGAATTTAACATGTTTTTTTGTTGTATGGTGAAAGAAATGTAACTTTTATTCCTCTATACAACTTAAAGCTGACTTTAAAGGATTAGTTCACTTCAAAATGAACATTTCCTGATATTTTACTCACCCCCATCTCATCCAAGATGTTCATGTCTTTCTTTCTTCAGTCGAAAAGAAATTATGTTTTTTGAGGAAAACATTCTAGGATTTTCCTCCACATAATGGACTTCAATGCCAACCAACGGTTGAAGGTCCAAATCAATGCAGTTTCAAAGGAAGGGCTTCAAAGGCTCTGATCCCAGACGAGGAATAGGGTCTGATCTAGACAAACCATCGGCCATTTTCTAAAAAAATAAAAACCTAAACCTTTTTATCCTAAATTGCTTATCTCGCGCTGCTCTGCAACGCGCCACGGATTGCGTAATCACGTCAGAAAGGTCAGGCTAGACGTAGGCAGAAGTACCGCCCCAAGCTAGCATGAGAAGACTAATGTGTTCACACCAGGCACGAATAAGCGTTAAGCGCGAGTGATATACATGTTAAGTCAATGCAAAGACGTGAATAGACGTTATGCGGCACGATTCGCGCAAATGAAATTGTTCGAATTGAGTGTTTCGGGTGTTTGATGCGCGTAACGCGTGCTTCGCGCGAGTTGAAAAATCTGAACTTTGGCAGATATTTGCACCGCGTTAACCAATCAGGAGCTTGCTCTAGTAGTGACAACAATGAGGACAAAATCATATGTGGATACCCGGAGCTGTACGATACTTCATACTTTATAGAAACAGGAATAAAAAGGATCTTGCTTGTAAGAAGGTGAGTGAGGAGGTCGGACAGTCTGGTAAGTTGTAAAAAGCGCTCTTTACTCAATTTGAGCTATATATATATTCAAGCTAGCTAAAGCCGGAAAATTGAGCTTATTCGCCGTATTTTAAAACAATCCATGTCAGCCATTTCGCAACGAGACTGGAGCCGCCTGACAGAAGCCCCTCCCATGACGCGAATTTGCATCTGTTGTGAAGTGAATGTCACGCGCGAATGAAGCGTGTAAACTCAAAATGTTCAAGCGTCCAACTACGCGCGAATAAATTACGCTTATTCGCACACGTAGTTCTTCATTGACTTCCGCTGACGAGAGTTGAAGCTTTCGGAGGCCCGCACACGGCAATGACATCTTGCGCAGATTTGGGACAGAGTCTGCGCAGTAGCTATCCTGGGACCGGAGTTGCGCAGTAGAGAGCAGGAAGTAGAGGCGAGATTATCAAAAGGCCGCCCACACTCTCACAGATGCAGAACAATTCATTACGTTTGTGTGAAATCAACAGTTATGAAAATGTAGAAATTAAAGCTAAAGCTCCAATCTCCTCCTGAAAATCCCGAAAAAGTCTGTTGGTGCCTCAGTGAAAACTTCACTCAGAGAAGCCGTCAATCTCAGCTGTCAATCATGACGTCACACCCCCCGTTTTTATACTATCAAATATCTCACTAAAACTAAACTTATTTAAAAAACGAACACTTGAAATGAAATCATCGTGATAAAAACGTCCTAAAATGACAGAAACCATCTTTAGGAAACAGTTATTTGAAGTGGAATTTAATTGTTTAGTTTGACACGCGTTAATTGTAATACATGGAGAGGTTTATGAGCTATACTGGGACCGGCCACCGGGGGGGCGATCGAGGAGCGGAGGCTTCAGTTTCTGAGAGGAGCGCTGCAGGCTTGGTGTGAACGCACAGTTAGTCTTCGCATATGCGCTTTGTAATAACGGGGGCGGTACTTCCGCCTAGGTCTAGCGTGACCTTTCCGCCGTGATTACGTCATCCCTGGTGTGTCGCAGAGCACAAGATGAGCAATTTAGGTTAAAACGTATATAAATGTTTTTGTTTGTTTTGAAAATGGCCGATGGTTTGTCTAGATCAGACCCTATTCCTCGTCTGGGATCAGAGCCTCTGAAGCCCTTCCTTTGAAACTGCATTGATTTGGACCTTCAACCGTTGGTTGCCATCGAAGTCCATTATTTGGAGGAAAATCCTGGAATGTTTTCCTCAAAAAACGTAATTTCTTTTCGACTGAAGAAAGAAAGACATGAACATCTTGGAGGTGACATTTTCATTTTGAAGTGAACTAATCCTTTAAGATGATTTTCTCCCGGTAGATGTTGGCGCAGAGAGCGTCAGCGGCACTCTCAGCTCTCTGACCGCTCACAACCCTCAGGATGACTTCGACATGTTCGCCCACACCAGGTCCAGCTCTCTGGCTGACCAGCGCAAAAAGTGAGTGTCCAGATCCACACTACTACGGCTACAGAACTTATATATCAGAGAAACAAGCACGCTGCCACCTTTAGAAATCAGTTTGAACTTTATTTTTTGCGGTAGCTCTGTATATTTAAAAGAGTGATTCGCTGGTGAAGGGATAAGGAGTTAAGGAAAGTTAAGGAAGGTTGAGGACCACAATGGAAATAAGCCTTTGGCTTTTTTGTGCTTTTATCCTCGGCAGTTTTTTTTAAATGTTGTTTGAATCTAATGTTGTTAATTCCTGTCTAATAAAATCAATCGCTGTGTAATGTTTGTAGCGGATGTTATAACAAATGTCGACCGGAAAGATTTTAAAACGAGCGGTTCATCCATAAATCCGTAACATCTGTGGAAATACAAATGCGCTGGGGCTACACAAGGTCTAAACTATTATCTTTGCTTGTTTTCCAGTGTTACATACGAAGAACCTCAGGCTCTGGTTAGCCTGGCGTCTGCTTTAGACATCAGGCAGCAAAATGCCACTGGGGTGAGTTTCCTTCAGCATGATGTTTCTCCGTACTTTCACAGTGATGAAGGGTTTGGGTTTTTTGTGGTGCTAATGGCTGATGGGTCTCTCCGATCGCTCAGTTCTCACTTGTTATTGTTATAGTGTGCTGTGAACCTCAGACGATGGGAAATCGCACTTGTCTTGAATCGCACAAATAAGAGTGCCCATGATAGGGCACTCTTCCGTCATGTTCTTAGAAGTTCTTGAATTCATGTTAGTTTGATATGGTAAAAAAAAAAAAAAAGTACTTTTAAATCATTTTCAGGAAAAGTTTACATGTAATGACTATAAAAATGGGATTTGATGCTCTGCATATTTTCCTCTCACCTTGAATACATAATGAAGTGTACTACACATCTTAATCATTATTTATTTAAAAAGAACGGTAAAGTTAAAAAATAAAATATATTTAACTCCATGAATTATTAATTCATTCAAGTTTTTGGGAAGACACACTATATGTCATTTTACAAATTGAACAAACCTTGCCATAAAAAGGCTAAATTATCTCCTTTTTTTGGACTTTTTGGTAGACCAAGTTTTTTTTAAATATTAATCAGCAGTGAAGCAGTTGTTAAAATATTTAGTTTTCTAATATATACTGATTACAGCGTACAGTACGTCTTAATTCTTTCAAGAATTTCATTCTTTTAATGGCTTTTTTTCCCATTTGTGTTATAGAGTGCATCAGTGCCCGTCCCTTTTTTAGCGGCGTTTGTTCTGGGAGTATTTTTCCCATTAATTCCTTCCATAGAGATTTCAAAAAAGTCTAAATTTAAACGTGTTAAGCCATGAACCAAGACAACCAGCTACGAGGTAAATCATAACACTATAAACTTTTATGTGAAGCAAATAAGTATTTGAAAACCGGATGAAAATATAAAGGTACTAAAATCCCATGAAGCTTTGCGAACAGCATAATCAAATTAAAAATTAAAAATGAATATGAAGTTTTATTGCCAAATATGCATATATATTTAAATATTCTAGATGGACTCAATTATATTATTTGCGATGCTTCATGGGAGTGGGCGGAGCTAACGAGATATTTTTATGCGTTTTGCTTGAAGTGACTCTCTGATTGGTGGAATTTCTGTGCCGCCCAAGCGACAACCTCCCGCAGTTTCTCTTGAAGCCAATACGGAAGTGACTTAAACTGCAATTCATGGGTTGGCCACTAGAGACAGAGCAGAATCTCATTGAGCCTCATGTTAAAATGCCCAACTTTACAGCAGAATAAAACATGTTTACAGCCTGGTACAAATTGTGCTTTTGGTCTATACGGCTAATTTTGCCCTTCATGACAACTGTGATGGGGGTGAATTTTTTTATAACTCATTCGTTTACATTAGATAAAGCCTTAAAGTTCTGCATAATTAAGGGCGTGGCCACTTTGAGTGACAGGTGGATTGCCGTTTGTCTGCTGTCTGTTAGTCATCGCGTCACCTCGGCTCCGCCTCTTTGCCCATTTTCTGTTATCCGGGAGTAATGCGCTGCCAAGATGGCGACGGCCAGCTCGTCCCTACTTTACGCTTCAAAACTGCTCTTCAGAATCCTACGTCCATATTTTTTTTACAGCCTATGGTAGAGCCTCATGGGTAATGTAGTTTTTTCACCACGAATGCTGCTGTTAAAAACGATTGTAGTTGCGAGCTGGCAGCTTCAACAGAAGCAAATACCATCGATTAACCGCCTCGTAGCTCACAGTTGGTCTGTATTTAAAGGTTTATAAGTTATCATTGAAATATTATTTTCCTATGGAGAAAATGTAGTTTTTTTCTTACAGAACCTGGCATTTGCACTCTATAACAACAGATCACCCTGACGAATATCACAACAAAAAAATCACAACGAATTTTACTTGTGTAATTGTGTCTTTACTTGTATAATTTGCACTTATTTCAAGTATAGATCTGGGCACAAAATAAGATCCCATATTTATTAGTGATAATTGCCAAGGCTCATACATTATTATTATTTTTGAATTAACTTAATATAAAGAATTATTATGAAATCTTCAAGAGTGATATTAAGAAATCATAGACTGATTGAATCTCTGGTTCCAGACATGCTTTGTGTTGAAATCGACCACGGTTACATAACGGTCGTGGATTAGAGGTGCAATGCAAAGCGATCAGCCCATGGGTCAAAGTTTACACTTCTTTCCCCCCCTCTCCTCTCTTTTTGTTTGTTTTCCCACTCCATCTACCTTAGTTCATTGACTCAGAATGACATTTCTCTTGCCTTAAACGACACCCGCTTCAGTTCCCCTGAAGATGGAGGTGGCCACATGTCTCTGTGCTTGTTTGGGGTGGGTGCTTTGCTCTTCTTCATGTGTGTAAGGTGTTTTCTGTTGTTGATTTAGCCGAATGTAAAGGGTCCTAACGCTGAGTTGGAGCCCATAGACAGCTGGCTCATTACCCAAGGAATGGTGAGGATTTCACCAGAACCACTGTCCCCTCGTGTCCACCCAGCCCTGACCTCAGCCTCATCCCTTACACCTCCCACCTCCACTAAAACACACACCACAGTAAAAGGGAGAGCCGCTCTCTCAAAGCTCTCTCCGACTTGCATGTGTTAAGAGATCAACCAAAAATGACAAATCGGTCTTTATTTTCTCACCCTCATCAAACTTCTATTCTGTTTTTTCCCCATGGAAGCAGCTCTTTCTGTACAACAAAACCACAGACACACCATGAAGGTATTGAATAGACCTCTTTTATGGTGTTTTTTTTCGTTGTATGGAAAGAGCATCTTTTTTTTCTCGACATCTCTGATCTCTAATAACTCCAGGGCTCTTCTATTTGCTCTGTCCCTTTTACTGTGAATCACCTCATTTCCATCACAAGTAGGAAACATACGTTGCGTCCAAAATCAAATACCTTCCTATTATATAGTATGCCAAAACGGTAGTATGTCCAAATGGCGTGAATTTAGGGCGATTGGGACACTTTTTGCCATTGAGATGACTTGGAAAAAGTGTCCCAATCACCCTGAATTCACCCTATTCGAAAAACAGGTGAAAAGTCTCCGCCCATGTGTGCATTCGATGGACACTTTACTATCCCATGAGGCCACAGGAGAGGATTTGTCAATGGCAGTGAAGCGACCACTGGTAGGTTCAACATGGCGGATGTAATTTCATTCATATTATATTGAGCGTACTGTTTTAACAGTCGCAAAGTAAATTCAAATTCAAATTGTTGTACCTACTCAGTACGTGATTTCGGATGCAACGCAACTTTTTTTCAGGAGAAAAGTTGAAGATTTCATTTTCATACACTAGCTAGACCCTGGACTCTAACATGAATTAACACGATCATAAACGGCCCTCGGCTCATGGAAGGTTCTGGGTCTTGTTTACTGTTGAACTCCAATCTTAGGGCTGGAGTTTCAAGAAACGTTCACTCCTGGTTTGAAATTTGTCCCCAGAAGTCATTCATTTTCATTCACTACGTTTACATGCGCACCAATTATGTTATTATTGCCAAAATCAGAGTAAGGACTTATGCTATCGGCATTATCGTAAATATGAGTTTGCCAGGTAAAAATTGCACATACTCTGATGTCGTGTTTACCACGGGGAAGTTCGGAAATCATTTTGATACCCAAATTTCCGAGATAGGCGTGCCATAAACTTTAAACATGGTGGCTGGGAGAACTACTGCTGTGTCAGGTGTGATTTATTAGTTTTTTCCCCACAAGAGCTACATCGTCTTGTCATTAATGTACTGCAGTGGTTCTCAACCTTTTTTGGGCCAGCGCCCCTATCCATTACCCAGGTCCCTTACCCCCCCCAATAATATGTATATTTTTCACATCATTATTTTCTTACTATTATTAGCTATTATTAAATCCATAACTTTTTTTTCAATTTAAAATGTAGAAAATGTATATAATGAATATCGAGTACATCATGAATCCATTTCCCAAACCGTGTTTTTGTCTTATCCTGAATCACTGGCACACCTATAAGTAGTGTTTATAAATATTGGGACTATATTAGGGGCGTTTGCGTGGAACACGTGGAAATCGCGGCCGCGTTGCTGTCTCCAAGCGCTTGCGAGATGAGAAATACAAATCTGCCCTAGTGTTCAGCTATGATCAGCTGATCGGTTGGTTTTTGTTACATGACCTGCGGTGGGCTTGCGGCACTCTGAAAAGTTGTTTTCATCTCGCCGCGACCTAGGCGCGCCTGGAAAAACGCACCGCATGCGCGTCGCAACCGCGTCGCTTCTGTTATGAGCCCAAGTATTAAAAAATGGTCGGGTTTTAATCTGGTTCGGGCTCATAATTAAAGTTAATGTGTCGGGCCGGGCCGGGCCAGGCTCGGACACAACGTGCACAGGCTTGGGTAGGGTCAGGCTTGATTTTTGGAGCCCGATCTAAGCTCTACACCGGATTGAGGCTTGAGTCATTGCAAAATAAATGATACATAGCTTACATGTCGCATTAAACTGGCAGATTTGATAATGTTGTAGGCAATTATTTTGCAAGTAATTAGCCTACATGTTTAATCTTGTCTTGCCTGGATCTTTGTTGTAAACTCGTGAACGCCCCCTTTTCAGAAATCTTGCTTCCAACGCCCCCCGTTGTGCTCTGGCCGCCCCCGTTGAGAAACACTAATGTAGTGCATATTTACATATACGAGTAATCATTTGAAGTGTATTGTGTGTTTTATATAGCCTGACAAGCCTGACCCACATCAAGATGTTGGGTCTGGGAACTCCCCATTGGCAGGGCTCAATCCGAGGGGCGGGATAAACGGTTGTCTTTCAAATTCCCTCTGCACGCAATAGGATAGCGCTACAACCAACCAGAGCAACGGAGAAGGTGAAGCGGAGCTAGTTGATAGATTAAACTTTCGTCGTATCCGGTCGGCAAAACTCTGAACACATCTTCCTTTCTTAAGAATGACTTCAGTGCCGTTATTTGTTCTTTTCTCAAAGAAAAGCTTCGTCTTCCAGAGTCGCAGCCAAAGCCGTTTCGAAAGACTGCTGTTCGCCAGCTTCTTTGTTTACAAGTAACACGCAGAACCGCTGCCGTCATTATGTTAAGCCCGCCCACCGACTCTATACACAACATGATTGGCCTGAACAGAGTTTGATTTTTCCAGCTCGCAAGCCAACGGAGAGTTGCTAGACATCCCTGTCTGCAAATTTGATTTGCTGCCGCTAGGGTGCGTCTAGATTTCTAGGCTATGTTTTATACACAGCGAAAATAGCCTTCATTTGACCGAAATGACAGAATCGTCAGTAAACAGACTATCTGGACGGCATCATAAATGTTTATATGGTTGTCCGTGCATGTGACACTACATATGAAGGTGATTTTAGTAGGATTTTCCCAATAAATAAGCAAGAATAAACTTGGCGTCCTCCATGATTCCTGTTCATTCAGACAACAAAGCACTTGAAAGCAACAAGACTTCTGAAGTTGGAGTTATGAAATGTCCGCTAGCACGTGAAGGCAGCATAACTCGCAATAATGAGTGCGTCTACATGCGAACCTCATATTGCGATTATAGTGGGACTTTGGCAATATTGCAGGTGAACTTTACCTCATGTATACTTCGAACAAACTAATGTAATTCAGCTAATAATCGTAGTAACCATATTCGCATTAAACTATGGATCAAACACATTAATCTCGCTCTGACCAAAGTGTGCATGCGCTCGGTTCTACACAGATGCCGTGTGTTGTTCACTTCTTCATGAATGAACTTTGTGACATTATTCTGAAGTTTTCACATCTCCAAATCGCTAAACTCTGTCAACACAACTCGCTGGGCAGTCTCTGCTCAAAACCAGCATTGCAATGTTCATCACGAGGGCGAATAATATTCATTACGTCCATAAAAATGTATTTTGAATTTAGTGTGAGTATATTAAAACTATGGCTGGTAACATGCATACCATGTCTATCTGAGCGTGGTTTAACCATACTTATTAGCGAATAATCAGAATAACGAAATTCTGCTCGTGTCATGTAAACATCTTACTGTGATTAAGACCTTACTCCGGTTATTAGAAATAATCTCATTACTGGTGCACATGTGAACGTAGTCATGACACAAGCAAACCGTTTACATGAAATTATCATTATTCCGATTATTCACCAAGAATGTCGGCGATGCATTGCGGGCGTATCCAGTGACGCACCAAAGTTTAACTTTATGCAAATTAGCTGCAATACAATCTGACGGCTACCAATAGGAGTGGAGGAGATCAGGAGATCTCTTTCCCCTCAAGAATGTTAGTTTTCAGCGGCAATTACGCCATTTGTTATCAGATTGGCCAATTGTGCAGCCCATTAATAACGTTAGGGTATCCCATGGGCGTCGGAACTATTGTATGTGGGACAAGACCCACCCACTTTTTTTACGACCAATGATATTGGGCCCACTCTCTTTTATCGTCTCTAATTCAGCCTCAATGTCTGTTTACCTACCCCTAACCGATAAACACTTATTATTACACATGTTAGACGCTTTATTTCCACTTTTCGAATATTTTCTTCATTTTTATTGACAATAAATGCCTTTCCGATCTGATATGTGATGGGAAAAGGGAGTAGAGTGAGTTCAGCAAAAGGCAGATTCGAACTCGGGTCGATTTGCGTCGACTTTCCGCCATGCGTCTTACCCCAACACTATTGCCGCTCTAAATGATTCAGTGATTTCCGTCATTTTGTCTGGCCCAACCAGACATTTAGCAAACAAGGCGGTATATTTGTCCTTAATGTAAATGGCATCTACTCCAGTAAAAATGCATTCTGGGAGAGGACCCACCCACATTTTTTTTTGCTTCCGACGCCCATTGGGTATCCGACAGTATGAACACATACTTTCACCAAAACTACACTAGTGTGCAAAAGTTTATGGTTGGTAAGATTTTAATATTCTCTTATAATCACCAAGGCAGCATTTATTTGATACAGTAAAAACAATAATATTGGGACATATTATTACAATTACAGTTTTCTATTGTAATATATTTTAAGATGTAATTTATTCCTGTGATGCAAAGCTGAATTCTCAGCATTTTACTGCTCAACATTTCTTATTATCAATGATGAATACAGTGATACATGTTTTCCAGTATTCTTTGATGAATAGAAAGCTCAAACGAGTATTTATTTGAAATAGTAAAGACATTTATATTATATTTCCTGTCACTTTTGATCAATTTTACGCATCCTTGCTGAAGGAAAGTATTAATTTCTTAAAGAAAAGACAATCTTACAGACCCCAAACTTTTGAACAGTACTATATATCCACTCATATAAAATCACTGTCAGTGTGAACGGCTTATAGAAGGTCCTTAAACTGGACAGCTGTGCGGTCAGAGCCTTTCTTTTATCATCACTACTATTAAAACTACCCACCTCACCCATTAATTCACATCAGTCTGAGCTGTTCTGCTCTAACAGATTTGACAGTTTTACCTTAACCAAAATAATAATAACAAACAAATATTGTAATATTATATGCAGTATCACCCACTGTTTCCACATGTCACAATACTAGTTTAGACTCAACACTTTGAAATACACGAATGGATGGACTTATGTAGTGACCAAAAAAAACTTTTGCAAACACTTTATTCTCTGGACCAACTTCATGAGGAACATCCTGGGATTCACTTTAAACATTATTGAAGAAGTTCACATATATAATGGCTACTTTTGGCTTCTTCTCTTTCATACACATACATTTTAGTTTTGTAAAGAAAGTCATGCATTGGCACAATTTAACCCTCTGGTGCTCTTCGGTCATTTGTGACCGGAAAATTTGGGGTCATGATTCGAGCATGCTAATTGGTCATTAAAAAAAAGTAGCGTTCATTGTCTTCGGTCAAAAATGACCGACCATAGGAAATGAATGTGAAATCGGCAAAAACACAAAAATTCACAGAATTTGTGTCTACAATCTACAAATCGGCCACAATGCTGAAAAAAGTACACAGCAGTAAAGGGGTGACACTCTAAAACATCAAGAGTGTGATATTGACACATCCACTCACACTCACACTCACACACACACACACACACACACACACACACACACACACACACACACACACACACACACACACACACACACACACACACACACACACACACACACACACACACACACACACACACACACACACACACACACACACCTATGAAAAACTGAACCTATGAACCACATTTGGAATTTTTAAAAATCACAGCTTCATCAGAATGATATGAAACTTGGTGACTTTTCTAGCGTTAGGTATGTAAACACACAAAAAAATTTGTCAATAGGGCATGATTCGAGCATGCTAAGAGGTCGTAAAAAAAATACTCCCACTTGTGCTCTACGGTCAAAAATGACACAATAGGAAATTAATGGGAAATCTGCAAAAACACAAATTCACAGAAAAAAATCTATATTTCTAACAAACCAAAAAATATCTAAAACTTTATAATAAATAGTCTTTCAGATTTTTTAAATATATATTCAAATCCATAAAAAAAAAAAATCATTAAATGTGTTCAAAACAGAACTAGTGAATTCTCCATAGAGACCTCTAGTGGTTACAGCCATGGTTGCATGATTTCTTAAATAATTCCAAAAGAGGGCACTAATCTGCCTTCAAAAAAATATATATTTTGAAGGCCTAGTCTCTATTTTAACCTGAAATACTGCAATAATTAAAAAAAAAAAAAAGTGAATAATTTTCAATGGCAAAAATAGACCATAATTATTGCATAAATGTTAAAAAATACCATCAAATCATCTCAAAATACAAAATTAAAAAGAAAAATATATTATTGAAGAAAAATAAATTGCATTGGTTTTACTGGGGTGGAGGAAGTTTAATTTTTAGGTGTCCGGTCACTTATGACGGGGAAGATGACCAATGCAACCCCTAAACGAAGAGCACCAGAGGGTTAAACTTGTCCACTAAACTAATTTCATAGTATAGTAAATCATTATTTGTGTCCAAACTTTGAACTGGTAGTATTTAAAGTGCCCCTATTATGCTTTTTCAGATATCGTCGTTCATGTAGTGTGTAGTACAGCTGACAGTAAAAGCTCTGCAAAGTTTCAAAGATCAAAGTGCAGATAAATGGAGTTTATTTTCTTCCAAAAAAAAAAAAGAAGAAGCGACTGTGCCTGAATCATCACTTTGAGTCATCAGTAATTCTAGTCTTCCTGCTGTAAGGTTTGTAACGCATTGAACGCCAGTCTATGGCCGTCATTGGCTGCTCACAAACAATGTCTACTTTGACAAACTCTGTAGTTGCATCTGAGACTGGAAGTGTTTGGTTTGTGTCGTGGACATGTTGTGAAGACGCTGTTTTCAAATCCACTCTGATGCACCTCCAAAGGAGGAGGACTCAGGCTAGAATAGATTCGGTCAAACGCGACGCCATTGTTACTGTTTGTATCACTCACTGTGAATCAAGTGCTGAGGAAGATCCAGAGCTTAATTTCAGAAATGATAATGGGACGTGCTGTAAACGGACCAATCACAACCAGGCCTCGACATTAACCCTTGTCCGGGACAAGTGGATTTTTTGAGAAGGGCGAGTAAAAGAGAATTTAACTTCCCGACCGGACAAGCTGATTAAAACGTCCATAACAAAAATAACTAGGGAATCACCAAAATGCAACAATAATTCTGCATTCATTCAGTGTAATTGGTGATCGATAGTGGATAATAATATATATAATGTATAATGATCTGACGGTAACAAGGTTGCGCTGTTGACACTCGTGCAGCCTCTCGAGCGCCGCTCATACAAAGAAACTCAGTTAACATACACGGTTAAAATGACAAATTGTGGAGTTTTTATATTATAACATAAGATACAGTTAAGCAACATCACACGAGCAAGAGTGCTGTTTTCCTGAATAACATCACGACTGAAAATGACACTGATTTCATACGACAGTTCCATAAACAATTAATTAACATTAAGGCACTTACATTTAGATGCAATATTCACTGTTTTTGTTCGATTTCAGCTGCAAAAATCATTCCAAACAAAGATCACAGCAGAACCGTAACGCATCTCACAGCAACAGAGCGTTACTGAATGATTCAGCGTTTTGAATGAATCGGTTGAATCAAAGATTCGTAAACGACTGCCTCATTCTTGAATGAATCATCCGTTCGAATGAATCGTTTAAATGAATCGACTCAATGACTCACTCATTAAGACGGTCACCTGCTGCCACCTACTAGTGGTTTAGTTTATTTCTTATTCGTATATTCAAACATATTTTAAACAATCTCATTACATTATTTAATGCAGTTGTACGTTTTTTTTGTGTAAATTATTTAATTTGATTGGTAACAGCCCTATAGTGTCTTGTTCTGAATTAATTCCTAGATCAAAGTAAAAAAAAATAAAATGAAAGCTGAAGCATAGCCTATATTTAATAAGATTATGGAAAAAAATGCCCTTTATAAAAGGTAAAAATATCACAAATATGCATATAAATATGTCAAAGCTTATTGAACTCTGGTGAGAATATTGCTTCAGAAGAAATTATATTTACAAATAAAAAAATTCCAGACAAGCACATTTTTTACTCAGACAAGTGAATGACAGATTTTTATTTCGAAGGACAAGCACGTGAACCGGCTTAATGTCGAGCCCTGGCAACAGACCAATCAGAGCAGAGTAGAACAATCACAACAGACTGGTCTACTCTGCTCTGATTGGTCAGATGGCCCAATCACAACAGACTGGTCTACTCTGCTCTGATTGGTCAGATGGCCCAATCACAACAGACTGGTCTACTCTGCTCTGATTGGTCAGATGGCCCAATCACAACAGACTGGTCTACTCTGCTCTGATTGGTCAGATGGCCCAATCACAACAGACTGGGCTTTTAGAAAGGATGGGAGAGACTGAATCCCTTATCGAAAGATTCAATATGAAAGATATGAAATGAAAGTGTTTTTTGACCTTGGATGCATTTAAGAGACCTTCAAAACAAAACTAGGAATATTTAAAAAAGCATAATAGGGCGGCTTTAAATGCTCTTCAATAAAAACCGTACATTTTTTTCTTAAGAAATGCCACAGCAAACTAATATGTGGCCGTGATATTTGACTGTGCAATAAAGTGTGTAATGTGCGGAGAGCCTGTAGGGGGAGCCCTTGTGCCGCTGCTCTGATGTGGCTGTTAAAAGAGCATCTCCTTCATCATAATCCCATATTTCTGTGGATAAAAGGCTCGTCTTATATTCGTGACACATCACGGCATCTCTCCTTCAGTGTCCTTTCATTTTCCACTCTCACAGCATGTGAAACTGCTCCGAGCTCTGTGTTTGTGTGTGTGTGTGTGTGAGGCGCGTGGCTCGCTTTGGCATTGACTGCATTTTTCTGTTGTTGTTATTTTCCTCTCAGACCTTCTGGTGATTTTATTGTTTGTGTTTTTGTTTGTTTGGGATGTTGTTTGTTTTTGTTTTCCGTGGCTTTCGGGGTCTTTGGTTTGCCCGTGGCTTTGCTCCATAGATCCCCGTATCGCAGTCCTCTGTCATGGATGACATTGAGGAGTGGCTCTGTGCCGATGTGGTGAGACTTCTTTACCTTGATTTCATTCTCTCTGTTTTTGTTTCCATGGTAACACCATGTCATCTCACTGGCTTTTCATTTATCCCAAGTCCGTTTTTTTCTTTCTTCTATTTTTGGATTTGTTCTTTCCTCACCTCGGTACTAATCATTCATTTCCACCAATCATGTTGTCAGTCCACCTTATGCCACCCGTTCACATGATACTAATGAGCATTAACTAGGGATAAGCGATGACCGTTGAAGAGGTCAGTCAGAGATGCAGATAAAGAGTCGCAGTTCACTGATGCCGGATGCTTCCCTTCATCTGTTGCTTATTGTGTTGTGTCTGTACTGATGTTCAAATGATTGTGTAGTTTGTTGAAGTCATGTGATGTGTGTCCATTGAACAGTGTTGGGAGAGTTACTTTGACGAAAACTCGTCGCAAAGACCCGCCCCTTTTAGTTACTGTTGCTATGTCCGACAAGCCATGGCACTCTCACACCACACACACACACACACACACACACACACACACACACACACACACGTTCTCACGTAGAGAAAACACATTGCGGAGATACAGAAATAATATACTTAAGTGAGAACAAAATAATATACTTACGTGAGAATAAAATAATACAGAACTAATATACTTACGTGAGAACAAAATAATACAGAAATAATATACTTAAGTGAGAACAAAATAATATACTTAAGTGAGAACAAAATAATACGGAAATAATATACTTAAGTGAGAACAAAATAATACAGAACTAATATACTTAAGTGAGAACAAAATAATATACTTAAGTGAGAACAAAATAATACAGAAATAATATACTTAAGTGAGAACAAAATAATACAGAAATAATATACTTAAGTGAGAACAAAATAATACAGAACTAATATACTTAAGTGAGAACAAAATAATATACTTAAGTGAGAACAAAATAATATACTTAAGTGAGAACAAAATAATACAGAACTAATATACTTAAGTGAGAACAAAATAATATACTTAAGTGAGAACAAAATAATACAGAAATAATATACTTAAGTGAGAACAAAATAATACAGAAATAATATACTTAAGTGAGAACAAAATAATACAGAACTAATATACTTAAGTGAGAACAAAATAATACAGAAATAATATACTTAAGTGAGAACAAAATAATACAGAAATAATATACTTAAGTGAGAACAAAATAATACAGAACTAATATACTTAAGTGAGAACAAAATAATACAGAAATAATATACTTAAGTGAGAACAAAATAATACAGAAATAATATACTTAAGTGTCATTTCTATTGAAACGTGTATGCCATAATACAGTATTGTACATATTTACATGTATAATGTGAAGTTACAATTTAGCACATTTAAAATGTATTAACTTTAAATATATTATTAAAGTTATAGTGCGTGTAGTGTTCTTCTTTAGTGCATGACAAAAGATTATTAAATCATAGTGACTTAAAATGTACTTTAACCTCTTTAGCTCTGGGACCATTTTTGGGGATTTCCGCCTGGATTTGGCCTTCCCAAATTGAAAAGCTTCCCATGCCCACATACAGTGGTCTCTAAATACACAATTCTGGTGTCATTTTACAGGAAACCCTTTAAAGTTACATAAAACACTGCTAAAAGTGATAAACATTTAAGTATGTGTTGTCTAAGCTGTAATAACCCTCCCCAAAAAAAGAGGCGGCAATCACCAAAAAGTATCGTCGTAGTATCTGTTTGTCTAATGAACGCGATAACTTCCTGTTACGATAAGAAGAAGAAGAAGAAGAAGAAGAAGAAGAAGGTACATGGATTGTATTTTGAGTCGTGTTATAATATAAATAATCAACCGAGCCAATCGATTTGATTAAATAACATGGATTTCCCCGACATTATAGGAGAATGTGTTTGGGCATGTTACACTTCTCATTGTTGTAAATATTAAAAAAGACTAGTTTGCGTCGTTACTTTCAGTCAGTTTCTCCCCAACACTGATCTATCGTCATAAATATGGAAAATGCATACATATATACAGTATGTACCTCTGTTTATAACAATGTCATGTTGTAATCTGGTTTTATTGCTGAATGGTGGGTTGTTCTGTCTTTGTGGCACAATGTGGCGTATGTAAATGGTCTGACATGTAAATAATGCTCTCTTTGCTTCCTTAAACAGAAAGGTGAGGAGGCAGAGGCAGAAGACGGAGTCACGAGTGAAGGTACAATACAGCCTTGCATTGTGTTTCACTCCGAGGTGTTCAATTACGGAAATATATAAAATGCCGTTTCAAATTGACCAGTTGTAGAAAAACCTGTTGTACACAATCTACTGCATGCCTTCATTGAGTTTATACTTGTTTAGCCTTTTAGTTTCATTGGAAGACGTCTTCCTTTTTATAAAGTAAACCTAAGTTTATATTGTTAGTAATATTTAATAATGAACTCTTACTGGACTGAAGCAGCTTAGCTGTACTTGAGTTTCCATACACACTACCAGTCAAAAGTTTGGATTAAAGAAGTCTCTTCTGCTCACCAAGGCTGTCATTAGAAATACAAAAAAAAAAGCTGTAATATTGTGAAATATTATTAAAACGTAAAATAACTGTTTTCTATTTGAATATATTGTAAAATGTAATAAATGCCTGTGATTTTCAGCATCATTACTCCAGTCTTCAGTGTCACATGATCCTTCAGAAATCACTCAGATATGATGATTTGATGCTCAAGAAACATTTAAGATTATTATCAATTTAAAAAATTTTTTTTTTAGGATTCTTTGATGAACAGAAAGTTCAAACAGCGTTTATCTGAAGTAGAAAGCTTTTGTAACATTGTACTACCGTTCAAAAGTTTTGGGTTGGTAAGAATTAATTTTTTGGGGGGAAAGAACTTAAAAAAAATAACACATTTATTCAGCAAGGATGCATTAAGTTGATCAAGTGTCTTTATAGACATTTATAATGTTGTAAAAGCTGTATATTTCAGATAAATGCTGCTCTTTTGAACTTTCTGTTCATTAAATACTCCTGAAAAAAAAACATTGATAATAATCTTAAATGTTTCTGAAATGTTTCATGAGTGATTTGTGAAGGATTATGTGACACTGAAGGCTGGAGTAATGATGCTGAAAATCACAGGAATAAATTACATTTTACAATATATTCAAATAGAAAACAGTTATTTTAAATTGTAAAAATATTTCACAATTTTACTGTTTTTTGCTGTATTTCTGATCTAATAAATGCAGCCTTGGTGAACATAAGAGACTTCTTTAAAAACCATTAAAAATCTTAATGATTCCAAACTTTTGACTGGCAGTTTATCTGTTTTATTTTTTTTTATAAATCTTGTTAAAATGTGATTATCAAATATGATCCATCAGGCTTTAGAGGAATGTTTGATCTGTGTATCTGCATTATATGTGTTTGTCCCTCAGTAAATACTGCAGCGCTTTGATCATAAAACTATGCATTTTGAGATATTGAGTGACAATTAATATTTATATGCATTTTATGCAAGTAGTTTGTAATACTGTTTTATGACTATATATGACAATATCAGCTCAATGTTGGCACGATCTGTTTGACTTAGGCTGTTGTGGTGATTCATAAACAACAGAAATGTGATGTTTTTGAAATGATTGCACTTTCACCTATAAGCACAAATACGCATGTTTTAGTGTGTGTGCCTAATCTACTGTAGTTTCCTGATTTATTATAGGTTGTTTATCATAAAGGCCGACTACAGACTTCTCTCAAAATTTAAAACGGTGACATTCCTAGTAATCCAATAATTTCAAATTGCATTAATGTTTTTCTATTGAAGCAACATTCAACTGCAAATATAGTCGAGATATCCATGTTTGGATTTATTACAGGTCGTCACTCAGGAGGTTTGGTGGAGATCTCTAAACTGCATCTTACTCGTTTGTCTTCAGATCATCCACGCTTCTTCTGCAGTTTAGAGAGAGCATGTGCGCGTCTTTGCCAGATTGCGAAGATTAAATAAAACACAGAAAACATGTTCTTTTAATAGAAAACCTCTGATTGGAGAAACTAATTCTTGAATAAATTTGGCACCCGTAAGCATGAAAGCTCATAGCGGCTTAAAACACACTAATGTTTTATCATCTTTTATTAGACTGAAACAAAGAATGATTTTGGTTGAGTTTTTATTGCTTAAACTACATTATAGTCAATGTTGATATAGTCAGTTATCATTTAATGGCGTTGGTGTCGTCTCGTCTTAGCCATGGACCAAAAGGTCATCAAGGAACATTTTTCACCACAGATTAACAAAATTAACTCTATTCTGGAAGTCAGTCGCCAGTTCTCGATGATGTTCGTCGTTAAAGACAGCAAGCGATGATTGGTCGGGAAGCAATGTGTAATCTGACTTTTCTTGTCAACAACATTTCAAGAATTTAGGAGTCAAAATCTGCATAATCTGACACAGTGACTATAGTAATTATTGTGTAGTCTGAATCCAGCATTAAAGGTCTTGCTGATTTACATTACAATCAATCATGATTTGACTTTGGTTGAGTTTTTTTTTTTTAAACGACATTTTAGTTACAATATTACATGTTGATAAAGTTATTTAATGACGTTGGTGTCGTCTCGTCTCGCTTTAGCCATGGAAAAAAAGTTCATCACGGAAACATTTATTTACATTACAATCAATCATGATTTACATTTTTGGTCGTAGAAGTATCAGCAACTGTACTAAATGTTGGCATATTTTGGCCCAGTTTGGGTGTCTGATTAAAACTGAGATGTTTTTCCTCCTCGAGTATGAGCTCCATGTATTCTCTGATGGATGAAATATGATAATAATCAGTTCCATTTAAAGGGTTAGTTAACCTAAAAATGAAAACGTGTTACTTGCCCTCATGTTGTCCCAAACTCGTAAGACTTTCGTTCATCTTCGGAACACAAATGAAGATCTTTCTGATGAAATCTGAGCGCTTTCTAAAGCGTCAAAGCGTCTCAGATTTCATCAGAAATATCTTCATGTGTGTTCTGAAGATGAACGAAAGTCGACATGAGGGCGAGTAATTAATGACAGAATTTACATTTTTGGGTGAGCTAACCCCTTTTAAAGGTGTCTATTGTTCTCCTGTTGTCTCTTTAGAGTTCGACAAGTTCTTAGCGGAGCGGGCCAAAGCTGCAGACAAGGCTTCCCCGCCGGCCTCTGGTGGAGAGTCCAGACCTCCCGTCAGCGCATCTAGCGGCAGCCGCAGGAAGACCGAACAGACGGAGGACAATCTCTTTGCCTTGTAGGACACTGACCCAGAGAGAGACCGCAACCACATTCCCTCCGACTTCCAAACGCTTGCTGTTGCACCTACTGATGGCAGCAGGACCCCTAATATCCCCACTGTGAGAATCCTGCTTCATTACAGCTTTAACCTTCACGCTGAACGGCGCAGTCAAGCGATGGCTTAAGCCAACATGTAGCCCAAATAAGTCTCTTTAGAGAGCTAATAACAGATAGAGTATTTATTGCTCAGTAATTAACTAACGGGATTGCTATTCCACGAGGTTACGGTTTTGTGAGGTGCGTCCGTTCTTCTATAGGGGCGAGTCAACTACGGACTCAATCTGTCCCCGTGAGCAGGAAAACATTAGATCTTAATCAGGCGTAGGAGCGCAGAGACAAGCTCGTGATTGGCTGTCTCATGCTTATGAGGGTCTGGTGAAGGAAAATGGCTACATTCTCGTAATCATCATGTGCGAATTACCAAAGATAGAATAAACTTGTTCTCCATCGATTAACGAAATATGTTGACGTCTTGAGGTTTAAAGGCACTATTTGAGGGCATTTTAGAGTGTAGATGGAGAGCCCCGGACGCGAAAAAAAAAGATGGATAATCATGGTCACCAATTAACAATCAATTCCCATGACTTACTAATATGTCAGCACGTTTTATAAATTCATTCCCTTGATTTACTAAATCATGGCCATGTTGTATAAATGTGTTCCCTTGCTTTAAATCAAAATGAGGGAAGGAATTAGTTCAACGCGGCCACAATTTAGTAAATCATGGGAATTAATTTTTAATTTGTGGCCATGATATACATATATATTGTCTGTGTGTCATGTGCGGGGCTCTGTATAGATCAGGGGCCTGATGTATAAACGTTGCGCACGCACAAAACGGCCGTAGAAATGGGCGTACGCAATTTTCCACGCACACATCGGGATTTGTGAAAAAGAAAGGTTGCTCTTTATTTGGTCACACTTTATTTTTCAGCGTCCCTGTACATATCGTTACTGTAGTAATAACAGTCAACCCTAAACCAAACCTTAACCCTATAATAAGCACATGTAGTTAATTAGTATTACTCAGTACTTAATTATGTAACTACACTGTAACAATGACACCTTAAAATAAAGTGTAATGCTGCGTTCACACCAAACGCGAATAGAGCGTCAGGAGCGAGTGAATTCAACGTTAAGTCAAAGGAAAGGCGTGTTGACATGCGTCTGGAGTTCCTGCGGCGCGATAGATGCTTTTCGCGCGATGGACGCAATCCAGTTCGCACGAATGACGTGAATTTTACGCAAATTGAGCGTCTTGCGCAATACGCGCGTTAAGCCCGAGTGGTGCTTTTTGTGCATTCACACGTTTGAAGCGAATTCGCGTCTGACGCCCGAGTTGAAAAATTTGAACTTTGGCGTCAATTCGTGCCGCGTTAACCAATCAGGAGCCTGCTTGCTGCTGTCACGTGGTGACGTGACGTGATGAGAAACCCCGCATAATTTAAAAATACTACTATTGTGTCACAAAATGTAGTTTTAAGACTCTTTCAGGTGAGAATGTAGTTGTTTAAAGCTCAATACTGTGGTTTATTTATAAAGAGAGCACCTATTTAAAAAAAATAATCTTTTGTTTTTGGAGTTGTGAGATCCAGGCGATCACCGGGCGCTCAGCGCTCATTAACCCCGGCGAGAGCAGCCTTTCCTCGGCTTGTCCTTCTGACGTCTGCCGCTGGCTCTGATGTCCTGTAGTGGTTCGTCTTGTGTGAATCTAACATGCGATCTTTGGTCTCATGAATCTACAATTTGTTGTCTGCCAAATCGTTTTGACTGAGGGCAAAGAGAAGTTTCATAAGTTTATTTTTTAAAGATATTTAAATATACATGCAGTGAAGATAATGTAAGAGTTGCCTGGACCACATTAGTGTGGCTATTAATGTTTAATATATATTTGAATGAAAATGAAAAGAGGCAGAGTGGTGTTTTATGACATATTTCTCCTGGAGCGCCTTGAACTCGCGTCTATTTAGCTTCAAACGCTCAATTTATACGCGCGTCCAATTCGTGCGAATGGATTCAAAATGTTCAAGCGTCCAATTAGATGCGGCAGACGCGATTTTGACGCTCTATTCGCGTTTGGTGTGAACGCAGCATAACCCTTTATTTTAAGGTGTCTTTGTTACAGTGTAATTATATATTTAAGTACTGGGTAATATTAATTAACTATATACTTACTATAGGGTTAGGGTTAAGGTTGAGGGTTAGTTGCATTACTGTTGTTATTACTATGGTAAGTACATGTAACGCATATAACAAGGACACTGTAAAGGACACTCTCTTACTGGTATGAGCGAATTAATAAACTCTCGTTTTAATTTTGAAATACACGTTTAGAGGAAATATTCCACTCTCATTGATGGAGTAAAGCGCTCAAATGACATGAAGTCATTATCCAGCATTTTTACATTAATTTAAATGGAAATATTTATAGGGGACGCGCAGCTTTTGAACACTTTTCCTGTGGCATGCTGTGTTTTACTACAGCGAGGATTGCTTGGCGCATGATAATTATACTTTATATATTTTCACGCAAATAATTGATCAACGATGCGCACTTTACTCCATCTAAGCAGATGGCTTGGCAACTAAAGACGGTATAATACAGACGCTAGCTTGATAGTGACTCCTGTTGTGGCCTTCCCAATATTATGAAATATACCACTGAATTTGAAGGAAATAACTCATTTGATTTAATTATTCTAAAACAAGACAAGGATACTGAATGATTTTTAGCAATGTAATATGACGGCATTTATAGTCCGTATCTTATATTTTCCTAATATCTTGTATCGTTAAACATAGTGTCGGGGGGATGGGAATATTCATATGGAAGTGATATGCAGATGACGTTATTCATGGTAAAACTAGGCGTTGTAAGCTCCATATATGTTTTTTTTTTATTCGGGGTGCTTTTTTTTTAAATGCACGTGTGCATAATCTTCCGCTGACTTGGTTTTATAAAGGGATTTTTGCACAGGTTCTGGCATACGCATGGATTCACAAATCTGAAAACTGTCGGAGGTTTTATACATGAGGCCCCTGGTGTCTACAGTGATACAAAAACACGCTTTTGAAAAATAATAATTCTTAATTTTGATTATGATTTCCTGGAACAGGCTCATTTAAAAACAAAGTCAAGAAAGATTTGGGTCATATTTCATCCCAAAATCAAAGGAAAATATGAGGCAGCATAAAGTTTTCAACATGTTTCTTGAAGGAAGGTAATGATGCTGAAAATTCAGCTTTGATTACATAAATAAATTAAATGTTAACAATATATTCACGGTTACTTTAAATTGTAATAATATTTTAATGTATTTTTGATTCACTGCCTTGATAAGTGACTTCATTTAAAAACATTTTAAAAATATGTTCATACTATTTTCTCTTGTTTTGGGGTGAAATATGAAAGACATTTCTTCATAAGATTCTCCCACTCACCGCATCTTATTGTCAGATTCCTGATTGATCTCAGTATGGAAAAATCCTCACATTTGGCAGTAGCGATGAATCAGAAAGTTTTGTTTTGTGCTTTGCTAGACCTAACCAAGAATTATATTTGCCTAAGGGCTTTTGTAAGATATGTATCCATACGTATACATGAATGTGTATATACAGTAGGAAAGTGTGTATAGTACTTAAGGTTTGTATTAACTCTGTGTAAAACATCACTGTTTAAAGGTACACTATGTAACTTTTTTTTTTGTTCAACATTCGAGTCAATACATCATCAACCCTTCTTCCAAAGTGTGTTTTTGTCTTACCCTGATTCACTCTGGTAATCCTATTACACTGTAAACCCGAATAAGTTGGCAAAACTCAAATTTGAGGTAATCAGAAATTCAAAGTTTGAGTTAGCAAAGCTAGCAGATTTTGTACTCATACATTTGAATTGCTCTTAACTGTCTTTATGTGAGAAAGTGTATTCATACATTTAACTTAAAATTATCATGAAATCTCAACTTCAATATTTTTAGTAGTGGAAACTTGGCTAGCTTTAACTAGCTAATTCATTAAATGCTAACTTGCTAATTGGTAACACAATGCTTTGATAGCATTAGCATAGAAATTGCTGAATGAATAAGACATTATAGAACATTTAATATATATTTTTTGTTAAACTAAGTTCATGCTCCATTCGTCTCCATGATGGTAAACCGTCCAAAAACCCAACATAACAGAAACTCTTCTAAACTAGCATAGCAAAACATTAAACACTACTAAATCTCCCACTTAATCGTGCACAAACAAAACATAATATAACACTTCATTTGGGCATTTACTGTCCCTTTTGAGTCTCGTGGCAAAGCATGCTGGGAAATAGAAATCGCAGCCCAGTTTCGGTTAAATTTAAGTTAGTCTAAATTAAAAGAAACATGTTCACAAAACTCAAAACAATGAAAGGGTTCAGATTACTCAAAATATGTCAGTTTTGAGAACTCAAAACATAAAGTTCTAAATACTTTAATTTGATTGAACAAATTTGTTTAATTTGAGTTGGCTCTAGTCAACCCAATTAATTATTTTGAGCGTTAGGGTTTACAGTGCATAAGTGTGTATATTTTAGACCTGTCGGGATTGTTTTCGTGGGAAATTACGGGTACATGCGTCACTCGTGTGTGTGTGTGTGTGTCTCGTCATATCCGTAAATAGAGAAAGGTCGCTCCGTCTACTTTGACGCGTGTATGTGTGGGAGAGGCAGAGGTTAGTTGTCACGAGCGAGAAAGTTTAACTCCAAACGTCGAATAGAGGGAAGAACTGTTGGCAAAACAAGAGCTTGTAATAAAACAAGAACCAACATTGACTTGGCTTTTCAGAGATGGCGAGAACTGAGGGATTTGAAATGTTGTAAAAGAGACACGGAGATGGCGCGAGTAAGGAGTTTTATTGAACAGATACAGTGCATTACATGTAGCGCTCTATCACCAAGGTCCGAACCGAAGTTCATGTTTTGATACATTTTATACATTCGGTAGTTTTGAAACAATGTGTATTGTGAAAAAGCGCTATACAAATAAATTTGAATTGAATTGAGTTTTGGTTTGGTTTCACATTGTAATTTTGCGAGCGCACTAAAGAACTTTACATGACACACTTGCGTCCTGTCGTCATCATCTATGTGGGCGGCATCTTGACGTTGATTGGTTTGTAAACGGACGTGTGTTTGACGTCAGCGTCTTTTACAAGAATGAATGAACCGATGCATATCATTGCTACTAGTGAACAGTGCGCATTGCTTGACTATTTCTTTTAGTTTCGAATTGTTTCGTTTAAAAGTGGACATTTCAAGCTTTCTATACACATATTTCTCATGTCTGTGAGGCAAGTGCTGAGTTTCGCTTTATTAATGAGACATGTTCAAGAGCAATGCAAGTGTCACGATTGTTGTCTGCTATAGCCTATTTGCTTCTTATTTATTAAATCCAGGCAATTGGTTGATGAAAAATTAAGATAAAAACGGAAATTCACTTTAAAGAAAGGCTTTCTACGAAACAAAACTTAATGAAGTGGTCAAAATCATTTCTGACCTTCTGTCTTCTGACATATTGCGCATCTTTACACTTTTCATAATCAATATAGCCGAGATTAAATTAAAAAATAATATTTAAACATAAACAGGAACTTCCTGTAAATGGTCTGACAATCCGAACCACACAGAAAATGCTTTCACGCTAGAAACGAACCAAACCTTTGTTCAGTTTGATCCGGACCGAGACTACCTCTTTTCGTCAGGACCAAATTTCGTCTGTTTGGTCCAGGGTTTCACACGGGTAATTTTGATTCGGATCAAACTGGAAAATCCGGACCAAACCAGGTAGGTGTGAAAGGGCTGTGGTGAGGTTTGCGAGCGAGAGACGTGGGAGGAGCGAGCGAGACCGGTGCAGGATTGAGAATGAGTGCCGCCTCTCGAGTCCTCTCATGTTCGCGCTCATTCTCAATCCTGCACCGGTCTCGCTCGCTCCTCCCACGTCTCTCGCTCGCTAACCTCACCACAAGGGCCCTAAAGCATTATCTATAGTGACGGGTCATATTCATCCGCAGTCACGCAGAACCAAAACAACGCTAAATGTGCAATTTAGTTTTTTACATAGTGTACCTTTAACTGCGCCCCTCTTTATTTGTGATTCGTCTTTATTTGAGGGATTGCCGTTACTTTTCATTCCAGTCACTAGCAGCTGTACCGAACAGTTTTAATCATGCTAAATGTTGCACTGCTATCTTCCCAACAAAGTGAGGTCAATGTTTAAGGAAGATGTTCACTTCAGTCTTATGTATATAAAGTAACCGCAGTTTACAGTCAAATGTTTAACGCCTGGGAAGGCAAGGGCTTGAACTTTGTTAATCTAACCTGTCGCAAACCCCCTAAATCAGTCAGATCAGCAGTTCAATGTGTGAAACACTGGAGGAGTGTGTGTGCTTTACTTGAATTGAAGGTGTAAGTCACTGTGGCTTTGATTCAAATGAAATTGCAACATGTTCAGAGCAAAATCAACAATGGCCCGATTAGTTTCTTAACCAATGCCATTCGAAAAAATATCTATGAACAGCATTTGTTATGCCATAATGTAATAATACATAGATTAAGGTTAATCTGCAGTATCTATTTTTGATTTCCGCTCGTAAGAAGGAAAGTGTAGCTCCGCTTTCATCATTGTTTGGATTAACCGCTTAAATGAATGTTGCCATCATGTGACATTAAAAGTCTTAACTATTTGGATTATTTACCTCATAATGTCTTAACTGTGTTTTAGAATTATGACGTGTAATAAAGTTTCCTATTGTCAGATTTATTGTTTAATCCAAACTATTTTATTAAAGTGATTCATTTGCTTAATGCAAACATTTCCCTGTGTGATTCATTTTGACAAGCGCATCTAATAAATCTTCCATCATTTTAAGGTTAGCTATGAAAAAAGTTGTGAAAGTGACATTTTAGTACTTTACTTTATTTGTCGCATTTGACTACATTTTAAAAACGGTTCATTCAGGTTTCTAATTCTGTTTTAATTGGCTCTGGTGGACCTCCATAAAATATAACATGATAATTACATCACAAATATAAATTGACACATGGACAGTTGTTATATTGGGGTAAGATGACAAACTGAAATCCCATACAGCTGTGGTCAGTAATATTGGCACCCCTGGTAAATATGATCAAAGATGGCAGCAAAACATAAATCTGCGTTATTTATCCTTTTAATCTTTCATTCATAAAATTGGCAAAATTCTAACATTTCATTGCAGTAAAAGAATTGAAAGTGGGTGGAAATCACATTATGAAATAAGTGCTTTTCTCCCTAAACATGTTGGCCATAACTATTGGCACCCTTTTATTAAATACTTTCCATTTCCCAAGATAACAGCTCTGAGTCTTCTTCTATAATGCCTGATGAGTTTGGAGAACACCTGACCAGAGATCAGAGATCATTCCTCCATACAGAATCTCTCACAGATCCTTCAGATTCACAGATCCATGTTGGTGCTCCTTCTCTTCAGTTCACTCATTTTCTAAAGGGTTCAGGTCAGGGACTGGGACGGTCATGGCAGAAGCTACATTTTTTTGGATCATTGTTCTGATGGAAGATCCAACCACGGCCCATTATAAGATTTCTAGCAGAAGCCGTCAGGTTTTGATTTTTTTATCTGTTGGTATTTGCTAGAATCCATGATATCATGTTTCTGAACAAGATGTCTAGGACCTCCAGCAAAAAAAATAGGCCCACAACATTAAAGATCCAGCTGTATATTTAACCGTGGACATGGGGTACTTTTAATCCCTGTTTGCACCTGTTTTCCATCTGGTGGGTTTTCAGCCAAAAAGCTCTTTCTTTAGTTTCGTCTGACCACAGAAACCAGTCCCTTTTGAAGTCCCAGTCGTGTCTGACATCTGAATATGCTGGAGTTTGTTTCTGGATGAGCGAGGAGGATTTTTCTGGAATCCCTCCCAAACAACATGTGGTGATGTTGGGGTTGTTTGATAATTTTTCGTCTTTCTGACCCCAAGACTCAACTAATCTCTGCAATTATCCACCTGTGATCCTCGGAGAGTCTTTGTCCACTCAAACTCTCCTCCTCGCCGTGCATTAGGACGATATCGACACACTTTTGCTGGACATCAGAGCTATATCCTTTGTTTTACTCATTGTGATAATGATTAAGTGAATTTGGCTTTTGTGTTTCCTCATAGTTTTACTCCTGTGGAACAGGAAGTCATGGCTGGACAATTTCATGCTACTAGTCAATCTGGTGTGCTAAAAAATGTAAATATTAATGGGAATATACTTTAGAGATATTTTACTCATTAAAAAAATTCTAGTGGTGCCAATAAAAACGTGTTTTGGAAAAAAAACATTTATTTCATAATGTGAGTTATTATTTGTTTTACTTCAATGAAAGGTTGGATTTTTGTGAATTTTTTTGAATGAAAGATCAAAAGTATAAAATAATTCAGATTTATTTTTACAGCCATCTTTGAGCATATTTACCAAGGGTGCCAATAATGTTTTTGAAAGTAGTCTGTCAATCTCACCAGCATTTATTTGATCAAAAATACTGAAATATTATTACAATTGAAATGAAATGGTTTCAGTTGTAATATTTTTATTTATTCCTGTGATCAAAGCTGTATTTTCAGCATCATTACTCCTGTCGGCAGTGTCACATGATCCTTCAGAAATCATTATAAGATAATTTCCTATTATTATGATGATGTTGGAAAAAGTTTCAGCTGCCTATATGACAAAAGTTTGGGGTGAGCAAGTTTAAAAACAGAAGAAAAATTAAATTAATAGTTTTATTTAGCAAAGGCGTTGATATTATAATGCCTTTGTTTTCATAATTGATTGCAAAGGCATTGATATTATTACAAATCATGACAAAAAAAGTGAAGACGTTTATGAAATTAATAAATATTACAAAAAAGGTCTATTTATAAATATGTTTCTATTAATCAAAGACTCCTGAAAAAAACATTACAAATGATCTACAAAATTATTGAGCAGCACAACTGTGTCTAATATTAATGTTTCTTTAGCACCACATCAGCATGTTAGAATGATTGTTACATTATTAAATAAATGTTTATGTGTTGGCCACATTTATTGGCACCCCTTGAATTTTACTTAAGAGTACAATATCTCTTAGGCTAAGTATATTCCCATTCACATTTGGCCGTTTCTTCAACTACGGGCACTTTTAGCCATGTGAAGTTGAATAAAAAAAAAAAAACTTGTTCTAAAGTCACGTAACACAGTCTCATCCGTTTAAATAATTTGTCTAGTTTTAAGGTCTGTAAGAGGACAAACTTACATTACAAGAGAAATTATTATTTTACATGTTTCCGACCTGCAATGAACAAATGTCACAATCTCATCTCAATATACAGCTGTTATTTAAAAATAGAATAACTTATGCCACTCAACAATTGTCTAAGATCATTTTTGTAACTAGTTTTACCAGTGTGTCCACAATGCACAATAATTATGCATTTGTCAATGAGATAAATGAACTGGGATAAGGACCAAATGGGAGGTTCAGAGCTTCTGAAGAGCTTCATGGGTGAATGACTGAAGCCTCGGGGCTCTATTGTTTGCCTTTAACACA
Source organism: Gobio gobio (assembly GCF_949357685.1). Lineage (NCBI taxonomy): Eukaryota > Metazoa > Chordata > Actinopteri > Cypriniformes > Gobionidae > Gobio > Gobio gobio. The sequence continues at coordinate 70,100,608 of NC_137097.1, read as the reverse complement.
CATGCAGACATGAACACCTCACGAACATGCCATATTTCCATATTTCCGAGCTCCTTGGTTTCCGCCATTTTCCTGCAGTCAGTCGGCGGTGCTACTCCCGGTCATTGACCCACTTCACTCCTGTTTGTTGTTATCTATGTGCGAGTTCACCGACATATAGAATTACTTAACATTGTAGACACCAAGTCAACGGATTATTTAGGTCAGATCAATACATCCTAATGTAATACCTTGACCAATTTATGTATTTATTTTCATTGTTCAAGTGAATAGTATCAATTTGGCTTATATATTGGATTCGTTTATTTTATTTTTATGTCCACCATTTTAATAAACGCTTCGTTTATAAAACAAGCGTTTCATATTAATCCCCCGTTCGGATAAATATATTATCCTTATTATTCTCTACAAGAAATACATGATGTAATCGCAGAGCCACACGTGACGTCATATCGCCCCACTCGCCTTCTGGCTCCTAATTGGTCGGTTTCCTCTGGTTCTACAGGCGGAGTCATCGCTGCGGCTCAGACTAACTTGATTTCCCAGTGCCCGCCTCCGCTCAACTCTGATTGGCTGACGGAGACAAGCCCACCGCAACGCGCAGTTGCCGACTGAGATTTTGTAAACAAAAGCGGGGGTGTATATTCAGGACTTTATAGTAAAAACAATATATATTGATTTCATGTCCTCTTTTAACACACATTGACTCTCAGCGTACTAACAGAACAGATTGAAAGTAATTATTAACGTGTTTTAAAAGCTGGAAAATCATGTATATACAAAACATAACATAGATAATATATGTAAAAACAACACTAAAACAAAAGCTACTCTATCTCGACTAAAACTAAACTACAGTAAAAGGTAAATCTCAAATAAGTGCAGCGCAAGTGTGAGAGCGCGCACGCCATGTGAAGGAGCGTCAACTAAAGGAGCGAGCTCTGATTGGTCGAGGGGCGTGTCAATCACCCACAGCCGTCTGGGGTTTGCCTGGCTCTGAGTGTTAGCATGCTAATGTCCAAAGCAAACTCTTAAGTCAACTTTGCCTTGTGCGGCAGTATGGAAACGAACGCGAGCAGGTAGTTGACTTAACCGACAACCGAGTGGACGTATCCTACGAAAACTACGCCAACAAATGCACGTTTGGCTGCTCGATGAGTGCAAGAAGTTCCTAGTTTACATGGAATACCGCTTGTTGTGAGTGGTGGGACTTTAGTACTTTTTGAAGGAAGAGCATTTGAGGACAATGAATCTGTCTTTTGACGACTCGACACTGGACACCCTGGACTCCAGCATGTCTTTACACGACCCGAGTGATATTGACACGGCTCTGCTCAGTGACATCGACGGTAAGAGACCGTTTGTTTACACTTTGCAGTGCCGGTTGGCAGGTCGGACGAAGCGGGTCGCGAGCTTGTAGCCTAGGGGACGGATACATACATGCAGTAATTGATTGACAGCGCTGTCAGGCGCGTACACGTGTGAGAGAGAGAACATATGTGTCGTTTGTTTTCGCTCATAAATATCCTCTTTAAACACACTGACACTGTGTGTTTTCAGCCAGGAGAGCGAATATCACATGCTCGGGACCTTTATATACACACAGTTTAATAGTTTAGTGGCGCTTTGTGTGTGTTAAATGTGATGAGAACGAGCATGAAAACACAGGGTGTCGTTATATTGTGCGCGGCCCCGCCCCCTCCAGCGTGCACGCGAGGTTACTAACGGACATTCCCTCTATATTCTTCTGACCTACTCACACATTTTCTCTCATTTGACAGCTAGAATATTAAAAAACAAAACGGCAGTCCTGTATCACATACCGAAATGCATTTAAAAACACAATTTGAATATATATATATATATATGTGTGTGTGTGTGTGTGTTTATGTACATGTATGTCGTTATTCGAGCCTTTAGTTATTCATTTGTGATGATGATGATCATTTTAAATGGTCAAATGGAGGATGATTAAATGGTTAAATGGTAAAATGGTAAATGTACGGTGGGTGTAGTAGTGAAGTAGTAACCGACAGTAACCCCTGCGCTGAAGCGGACGGTACCCGATAGTAACCTCCAGCACGCGCGCGCGCTGCGCGGCATCGCGAGGCGCTTTCTGGCCCTCTGATTGGCCGAGCGCGATCACCTCATACAAACACACCGAAGGAGTCTAATGTTATATGAGGTCACATGTATGAAAAACACATTTTGACCACTTCATTTTTTTTTATAATGTTGGGAATTAACTCTCCTGCAGAGTAATATCACTAATATAATAATAATAATAATTATTATAATAAAGTTAGTCATGATGTTGTTGTTGTTTATACTAATAATTATTGTTATTATGCTGATTAAACTCTAATTTAAGAAACTAATATCATTAATAATATATTAATAGATTATATATATATAATATTTGTGCATAAGATACTTTTTATTTCCAGATCACATAATAATGTATAATAATTAATATCATTATTACATTGATTATACTCAGATTGTTTTTATTTCTTTATCTCAGATCCCAATATTATTATTATTATTTTTTTTAATACTCTGATTGGAATAAAAACAAATAATATATTAAATATTTGTGCATAAAATACTTTATTTCCTTACTTCATATCCCAATAATAATGTGTTATTTTATCATCTAAAATTGTATTATTAAAAAAATATTCTACTCTGATTGAAGAAAATAATAATGTTAATAATATATTAAATTTATATATAATATTTGTGCCCAAATTTTTTTTATTTCATTATTTCAGATCCTGATAATATTAATGTTTTATTTTATAATCTAATAATAATACTAATAATTTTATTATACTGATTGTACTCTTTTTTTTCTTTATTACAGAACCCAATATTTAGAATTTATTATTTAATAATAATTATAATACTGATTTTACTCTTCTTTTTTATTTCTTTAAATCAGATCCCAATATTATTCATATATAATAATAATAATAATAATTATATTGTTATTATTTTGATTTTACTATGATTATTTTATTTATCTTTTATATATCTCAGATCCCAATATAAATTAATTATTCACAAAAAATACTCTGATTAAAAAAAACCATTAATAATATATTAAATTTATATATAATATTTGTGCACAAGATACTTTTTATTTCCAGATCCCAATAAGAATTTATTATTTTATGATATAATAGTAATAATAATATTATTGTTAAACTGATTATACTCTGTTTTTATTTCTTTATCACAGATCCTAATATGTTTTATGTATTTAATAATAATAATATTTATAATTATTCAGATTTTACTCTGATTATTTTTATTTCCACATCCCAATAATAATAATAATAATGATTATACTGAGATTGTTTTTATTTCTTAATCACAGATCCCAATATTATTTATTTAAAAATATATATACTCTGTTACATAATAATATATTAACATGAATAATATATTCATAAATTATATATAATATTTGTGCATAAGATACTTTTTATTTCCAGATCCCATTAACAATGTATTATTTTATAATATAATAGTAATAATAACTCATATTATTGTTGTTAAAGTGATTATACTCGGATTGTTTTTATTTTCTTTATCACAGATCCTAATATTAATTATTTAAAAAATATATATACTTTGTTAAAAAAAAAACATGAATAATATATGAATACATTATATATCATATTTGTGCATTATTTAATAATAATTATAATTAATATTATTATTATTACACTGATTTTACTCAGATTATTTTTATTTCTTTATCTCAGATCCCAATATTATTATTATTAATTAATTATTTCTTTTTTTAATACTCTGATTGAAAAAATAACGAATATTAAATTATATATAATATTTGTGCTTAAAATACTTTATTTCCTTTCTTCAGATCCCAATAATAATGTGTTATTTTATAATCTAACATTTAATTATTAAAAAACAAATTCTAAGAAAATAATAACATGAATAATAATTGAATTATACATCTGTAATCCGTGGACAAAATACTTTATTTTCTTTATCTCAGATCCAAATAAGTATAATGTATTATTTAATAAAAATGTGATGATAATAATAACAATGCCTGGTTCTAATAATGAATGTACAAAAGCCTTTTACTTTAATTTCCAGATTAATTTGTGCCTTAGGGTGTTTCTAAAGTAAATTGACTCTTTAAATTCCAGATAATTCGGGATCATTAGCATGTCATTATGTTGGCACAACCAGATGAATGGATAATAGGATCCTGATAAACGGACACCTACTGTTATTATTAATTATCAATCTTTCATATTAAAGACCCTACAGTTGGGCTTGATGATGGTTTAGTTCACAGGGATCCGGACCTGATGAGTGTGACAATGAGTTTGTGCTCTGTGGGTCTCACACATCTCGACATCGCAGTCGTTTTGAGATGAAACTAAAAATAACAAGCAAATGTGACCCTGGAGCACCATTAAAAACCATAAGTCAGAAGTCTCACGGGTGTATTTGTATACAATACATGATTGTGTGGGTCAAAATGATCCATTTTTCTTTCATGCCAAAAATCATTAGGATGTTAAGTGAAGATATTTTGTCAATTTCCTACCGTAAATATATCATAAATGTATTATTATTAGTAATGTGCATTGCTAAGGACTTCATTTGGACAATTTTAAAGGTGATTTTCTCAATATATCGATTTTTTTACACCCTCAGATTCCAGATTTTCTCGTATCTCTGACAGATATTGTCCTAACAAACCACACATCAATGGAAAGCTTGTTTATTAGTTGAAGTTTAGCTTTCAGATGATGTATCTCAATTTCAAAAAATTGCCCCTTAATGACTGGTTTTGTGCGTATTACAAAAATGTTCTATCTTAGGTCTTAACTTAAGATGTGATAAGTAAATTTAGGATTTTTCACAAAGAAAATCTTAACTTGATTTAAGATTATTATCCTATCTTACAAAATCTCATTTTATCTGTAGTTAGGAAATCTTAAAAACGCTCCGTCGAGTTTGGTAGTCAACTGTCAGGTCTGTTGCCGAGCAACCAACAACGCGCAAACTGCCTCTGAGGTAAACCTAAAATCAAAATGGAGAAACAACGACGTGCTTTTAATTCCAGTGCGGCAGAAATTGACATTTTGTTAAGCTCCGTTGAAAAGTTAAAGCCTGTTTTATTACTTTTTGCAACAAAAAAAAGTATAAGGCGTTAGTCACTTGAAGAATGAACTGGCATAGAGTTGGTTTGACGATATGCGCAGATTTAGGGACCGTCTCTAAAGTGACATACGTCATTGGTATACACATTTCTAACTTCAATAGCATTTGAACGGAGTGACTTACAGTATCAAAACCAACTGTAAAGTGTTCATCTAGGTGTCAGCTATGATGCACACCTTTTACATATTCCGTTCAAATGCTATTGAAGTTAGAAATGTGTAGGTACCAATGTCGTATGTAACTTTAGAGACGGTCCCTAAAGTTGCGAATACCGAACGTCCAGCGTCAAACCAGCTTTATGCCGGTGAAGAGCGACCGGTAATGCTCCGTGACGGCTCGTTGGCCTCTGTAATGTTGGTCGCAATTCATCAATTAACTGCAAAATCATGTGTGGTGGGAGTCTGTGATTATTTACGAGTATTTTATCACTAAAGCACAGCACATCCTCTGGGTCCTCCAAAAGTATCTCCACCATCAAAACGTCGCTGCTCTTCATCTTATATCATCAATAAATGCAACGCTCTCTCGAAAAAGGCTGTGATTTTTACCTTTGGATTCCAAAAAGTTTTGAAGTTAGGACACCAGTGGGGTTGTACTAAAGTTAAGACAGCTTTTAGGACTTTTTGTCGAGTTAGGATGCTTCTGTAATACCCGTTTCCTATCCGTAGTTAAGATAAGATTAAGCACTTAAGTCATTCTGTATAGCCTTTGTCCTAAATGCGGTCCTAACAGAAATTGCAGTGATTACCAAACAGATAAGATAGGATTTAAAAGTTAAGATGTTTCTATAATACGCCCCCTGGCTCACAAATAAGGTGAAAGATCTGTGTAGAAAATAAAACGCACGTTTTTTTGTTTGTTTTCTAAACGCTGAAAATGTGTCTCGGTTTGCTCATGGAGTCACTTTGAGATCCTCAGATCTCTGGAATTGATTAAAATAGGACAGTTGTTCCCAAACTCATTTAACATCCTTCTGCCTTCCCCTCTCTTCCACCCTTTCCTTTGAGGGAACATATGTGCCCCCTTAAATTTTAGATTTAGATTTAGATTTTCCTGTGTGCATTTAATAAGAAATGTTCAAAGTGGAAGTATGCAATGATAGTAAAAATGAAGTGATACTTTTCAAATATTAGGTGGTGGTGTCTTAATGTTTGAGTCATTGAATTATTGACACTCCCGTCCCGTTCAAAGCTTTGTTCACGAAACATCGCTGTGTGTTGCAGTTTCTGCTTTGGCTTTCAATGTCACGTAAGTGCAAATAATACTGACAATATTGTGTTTAAAATGCACATCACTGCCTAGTTCATCCTCCTCTTCGGATCATGTCAGTTCGTGTTTGGTTTGCAGAAGAGTGCGGTTGTTCCCCTCGGTGCGTTCACCACAGGGACCCCTAAACACGGTTGCCAGGCTTTCACTACAAAATCTACCCAATTTCTAGTCTAGTGTTGGGGGTAACGCATTACAAGTACTTGAGTTACGTAATAATATTACTTTTTCCAAGTAACTAGTAAAGTAACGCATTACTTTTCAAATTTACAACAAAATATATGAGTTACTTTTTCAAAAAAGTAACTCAAGTTACTTTTTCACATTCATTTGACTGACAGCTCTCCTGCCCCCATGTTGAGAAAAATAAGTGCAGAGGCGTGTGTGTGAACATGATGGTTATTGTAGTTCTAGACCAAATGTGAGCATTTATTTATCTCACTTGCACAATAAAGATTCTGTACTCCTCAAAATGACTAAAATCAGTCAAATGCAAAATCAGAGAGTACTATGCAAACCTCCAATAATTAAATGTTAAATAAAACAACTATTTTTATGCATAATCTACCTTTATATTTAATTTACCAATGTCTCGCTGCTGACCTATGATGATGAAAATTACTTGATTTTTTGTTTTTATTGGTAAAACTTTTTTCTCCTGCATCCTATTCTCCCATCATCCAGAGCCGCGCCCTCTACTGTTCATGCGGGAATTTGAGTTTTTACCTCAGCCTGGGGCTTATTATTTCAATTTTGGTATGAAGATGTCTTTACCGTTGCACAAAAATAAAAGTTTTTTGTTATAAACAAAAACAAAAACAAGCCCAGCCCAGGTGAGAAAAAGTAACGCAAAAGTAACGTAACGCATTACTTTTCTTAAAAAGTAACTCAATTAGTTACTTTTTAAGGGAGTAACGCAATATTGTAATGCATTACTTTTCAAAGTAACTTTCCCCCACACTGCTGAAAACTAGCCCAAAACAAGGCCAATCGCGTTTCGGGGGTAAAATCTGCGTTTTTTAGGTGGGGTTCTCCTGCTAAAAGTCGCATTCCCGATGCTAAATATCACATTATTGGGGTCACTTCAACCCTCAGACAGGAAAAATAGCCTGCGGCAACAGTGTTAAAGTAGCCCAATTCTTGCCCCTAAAGCCCCCTAAGGTTCACTAGAACTTTAACATATTGAAAATATGAGGCTAGAAATTTTCCAAATAATATTTTACACATATTTATAATATTCATTTTTCACTGTATAAATTATACATGAAAATATACAGCTTTCTTTTACATGTTATGCCATACCCTCGCACAAGGATGATAATATGTGGGGGCTTGTGGTATCTAAAAAACGCTATTTTCAGTATTTTTGCTGTAATTATGTCAAGTCTGCTTGACCTTCTTATTAACAGACACTGGGGGATTATTGATATATTAAACTAATTAACCTAAAACTGTATGTTCTTCAATACAATCATTAGTTATTGATGGAGTGGGAGGGGGAAAGAAACATGATTTTAATTTACATCTTGATTATGTGTGTGTGTTTTTTTTTTACATTTTAATTTAGATTTGTGGTGCATTGTGGGACTCAATAACGTCCACTATGGTCTCGGACATCACTACAAAATTCTTGCCCCTAAAGCTCCCTAATGTGGCGTTCACACCGGGCGAGATTCGCGCGAATAATTCGCGCTAATCGCGCGAAGGTGGACGCTTGAACATTTTGAGTTTACTCGCTTCAATCGCGCGTAAAATTCGCGCGAATCGCGCTTGACATTCACTGCACAACAGACGCGAATTCGTGTCATGGGCGGGGCTTCTGCCAGCGGCTCGTCTCGTTGAGAAATGGCTGACATGGGCTGTGTTTACACGTCTTTTTTTTGTAAAAAATCTACTGTTAATGTGTGACAAAACGTAGTTTTAAGACTTTTTCAGTCGATAATGTAGTTGTTTAAAGCTCAAATCTGTGGTTTATTTATATAAAGAGTGCCTATTTGAACATTTTATCTGGCGTTTTCGGAGTTGTGAGCTCCAGTGGATCAGCGGCGATCATTAACCCCTGCGAGAGCAGCCTTTCCTCGGCCAGTCCTTCTGCCGCTGGCTCTGATGTCTCTGTGGTGTCTCGAGCTATAATTCGTCTTGTAATGGCCGATCTTTGGTCTCATGGATCTATAATTTGTTCCCTGGCAAATCGTTTAGGCTGAGGGCAAAGATAAGTTTCATTACTTTATATTTTTAGGCTATAACTGTACGTTGCAGTTGTAACTAGGGATGCACCGATCCACATTTTTTCACTTCCGATCCGATCCCGATACCTGAATTTGGATATCGGCCGCTACCGATACTATTCCGATACCAGAGCTGTGTTTGCTTTAATATTATTATTATCATTATTGTTGATTTTCTATGATGCTGACATAAACTCCACTCAACAGGCAAGTATGATATGAACATAATAGTGACCCAAATTATCACGGTTATCAATTTATATTTGAAAATCAATAAACAAAAAATAAATCAAGCAGCTCTAAGCACTTTAAGCTAGATTCTATGGGATTTCCTTCCTTATAATGGCCGTCGTCAATGGCAACGCATAATGCATGAATCTCTAATATTATATCTGTAAATATATTCTCAAGCAATATTCTCATCAGTGTTCTATCAGCTATGACACATTTAAATCTAGCATATTTTGTGTAAGAGCCCATACAGTATTCTAGTGAAATAAAGCATGTATTTTCATATGATTTGACAGTTTATTTGATTAAACATCAAAAATCCAAAAGGTGTGCATCATACCTAACACCTAGATGAACACTTTACAGTCAGTTTTATTACTAAGTCATTCTCTTCAAATGCCATTTAAGTTAGAAACGTGTATAGCCTACCAATGCTGTATGTAACTTTAGAGACGGTCCCTAGATTCGCCAACCTAATGCCAGTCATATCAGATGCGCTGTAGTGTTTTGTTTGAAACTATTTTCGGTGCTGAAATATAACAAAAACTGTCAATCACTGTATGATGAATGAATCTCCTGCGTGCATCGCACGTTTATCTCCGCTTTGAGTGTAGATTTCAGCGAGTGAGAGCCGCGCGTGCTCTGAACAAAACTACGCTAATCTGAACGCCTCTGATTATTATATTCATAAACTCAATATAAACACGTGTGATTGGTTATAATGCGCAACGCGATTATAACAGATGGCTTTTTGAGAAGACCGTAATAAGTTCAAAGCGGCTGGTGTGAGTGTTACACAGCCGAAATACACACGCAGATGGCGATTGTCAATGTCAAGCCCTGATTATTATCTCTTCAATGTCACCCTAGTCTTGTCAGCTTTTTTAAATGTTTGATTGCGTTCGTTGTGTTGTACGACGCGAGGGAGCTTCCACCTCTCTGAATTATGGTTTTGCAAACATTGTCTTGCTCTGCGGTGTTTCCAGTGTGAAGTATTTCCACACAGCTGACATGTTGGCTAGCCACAATGCTGCTCAATGCTATCCTGCTGCAAACTGCGGAATGGATTTCCTGAGTGGGGCGTGTCTCATAACTCTGTGTCTCATTGAGCCGCGCCTCCGTTCAGGAAATCCATTCCATAGTTTGCAGCCAGCTAGCAGACAAGCCGGCGGGAATCACTTTTGGAAAGCGCAGACGTGGCTCATGGGTATCGGATTTCTCCGCAGGTTGGATCGGGAAAATCCGATACGTGAATTAAGCTGGTATCGGTCCCGATACCGATACTGGATCGGATCGGCCCCATCCCTAGTTGTAACGTTAGCCTACTAGCACTGACTTTGAATGTTTGACTGCATTGTTTGCTTTATTTCATGTGTATCTTATTATACCTTTTACTTATACTTTTGTATTATTGATCATACATAAACTTGCATTTAACAAAAAGAGACTGGGTTGTGTTTCATGTCATTTAATGTTATCACAGTGATAATCATATTGTCGGAACCAGATATTAATATACAGATTTTCTCCTCATTGTTGTCACTACGAGAGCAAGCTCCTGATTGGTGAACGCGGCGCGAAATATCCGCCAAAGTTTAGATTTTTCAACTAATTCCCGCGATTTGCGCGAATCGCGCGTTCAAAACGCTCAATTCACGTCCTTCGCGCCGCCTCAATCGCGCGAATCGCGCCGCAGAATGCCTTTTCGCGTCTCTGCATTGACTTAACATGTAATTCACTCGCGCGAATCGCGTCCGGTGTGAACGCACCATTAGTCTGATGCCCCTGTTGCTCACTATATCCATCTCTTTTTCCATGTTTTAACAGATATGCTCCAGCTTATCAACAACCAGGACATGGAGTTTGGAGGGTTGTTCGATCACACTTCCTTTCCTGCCCCCGCCGCGCAGGAGCTCTCAGCCTTGCCTCACTCCAGCCCTTCCTCTCCTCCACCCGCCGCTTCTACGCCCACCAACACCTCCTCCATCCTCAGCAGCAGCCCGCACCTGGATGCCCTGCTGGGCCCCCCCATCACCCGCAGCTCCTCCATCCCGGACAAGGTGTTCCACCCTCCCACTTTCCAGCAGTCTCCTCTGGCTCAGGTGACCTCCGCCCCTGCAACACTGCAGACCACGCAGCCCAAAGCTCAGCCCGCTCCGTCTCCCAGCCTCCACCCATCCTCCCCGGCCGGGAAGAGCCCTGTGTTCGGCACCACCCAGCAGGTCCTCTTCAGCTCGCCGACGCAGCCTGTGGTCACTTTCCCCATCCAGAACGGTTATACTGGTGAGTTTTATTAGCGCAATGTGTCTGAATTATGTGCTTTCCCATTTTTAATGTTAAATACAATTTTAGTAATTCGGTAACACTCTAGTTTAGGGTCCAGTTCTCACTAGGGATCGACCGATATGGATTTTTTTAGTGCCGATACCGATTTTTTTTTCATCAGCCTTAGCCGATGACCGATACGGGCTGCCGATTTTCTTGAGCCGATATTTGGAGCCGATACTGCTTTTGCTCCCTCAATTTACATCATAAAAAAGACACAATGATCATGATGATAACAATTTAACATTAAAGGAACATTTATTGAACTAAAAAAAAACAATATTTAACAAATAGTAAAAACAGGTGAGGTAGAACAAGGAAAAAAAAGAGTTCAGTAGTGAAAATAAATTCTGAAAATAAATATTTAAGCATAAATAAAATAATCACACTATTGCACACAGTATCAACAAGCAAGCAGCATATAAAGTGCACACTGACTGTACTATACTTAATTTTAAAACTATTTACAACCTAGTCATTTAATGGTTACACTCTAAAAAAATGCTGGGTTAAAAATAACCCAAGTTGGGTTGAATTTAGACTAACCCAGCAATTGGGTTGTTTTGACCCAGCGGTTGGGTTAAATGTTTGCTTAAACCAACCCAATCGCTGGGTTAAAACAACCCAATTGCTGGATTAGTCCATTTTCAACCCAACTTGGGTTATTTTTAATAACCAGATTGCAGAATATGCAGTTCTTGCCTTTAATTTCACATAAGTTCAAACCAATTCAATTTCCCGTTTTGGCCAAAAGCCAATTTGGCCTGTTAAATACCAAATAAACATCTTGTTCATGTATACTTTCATTCTTTAAAGCTACACTGTGTAACTTTTTTATTTTATTTTTAGCTAAAAACACTTAGTTCTTTCAAAAATATAGGTGCTCATTAATGTATATTTACTTCTTTCAAGTAATAAAGTATTCGCGTAAGTTTATAATATGCCATTGAAAATACATACGGGTGAGGGGTTCGAATGCCGGTCGCCATGTTGCCCCTCCATCTTGAAAGTACATCAGCCAAAGAGGGACATACCCGTAAATTCAAGCTTCGCCTTTCGCGTTTTAACACTCGATGGCACCGTGTCGAATGTGGACGAGGTCGAACTGGAAGCCATATTAATCTTGGACTGAATCGGCCACCGTAGGAGTTAAAACGAAATCGGAATTGAGAGGAAGAGAAACTAAAATTCACTGGATGGTCATATACCTTTTCACCACTAGATGGGGGAAAAAATCACTCAGTGTAGCTTTAAATAAAAAATAAAATAAAAATCGGTATCGGAATCGGCCATGTAAAATCATGATCGGTGCATCACTACTTGTTAGCATGTATATTACTAGGATATTGACTGTTTATTAGTACTTATAAAATGCATATTAATGCCTTATTCTGCATGACCATATTCTACATCCCTTAATCCTACCAATTCCTAAACTTAAAGGTGCAGTATGTAACATTTTTGCAGTAAAATATCCAAATACCACTAGGCCAGTGTTATATATTTTGTTCAGTTGAGTATTTACAATATCCCAAATGTCCCAAATGACATCGCACCTGCACTATAAAAGCAATCTGTGCGCTCCGATTCAACACTTTCGCTGTTGAATCCCTGCCCACGTCTTTTTAAACCTTGCCAATTTGAACATGCAAGCAATTTTTTTTTAGCATTTCGGTACGGGAGCTCTTTGAGAGAGTTTTCGTTGCGCTCATACCAACAAACACACACACAAGCCTAAAGAGACATTTACATTACATTACATTTATCCAAAGCGACTTACATTGCATTCAAGGAACACATTTTACATTTGTGTCAGTTCTTGCTTTCCCTGGAAATTGAACCCATGACCTTGGCGTTGCTAGCGCAACGCTCTACTGTTTGAGCTACAGGAAATAAAAGAGCTCGCGCTTTCCAAATTAAGTTGTTTTTCCTTAGTCAAATACACACTAAATTATGTCAAAAATGTCCATCTTTAGTGAGTAGGCACATCAACACAGTCGGTTATGTCTTTCGCGAATGTAAGTAGAATGTGTGCAAATATGATGGAATCTAAATGTCACTGGTTGAAATCAAATGCTGGAGATTTTGTTTTATTTAAAGGGTTATGAAACCCTAAACCAAAGTTTCTTAGATTTTAACAGAATTATGTGTGTTGAAGACAATGTGACCATCTGTTAGTTTTGAATGTGGGAGAAAACTAGTTAATATGAAACCTTTTTGCTCTATTTTCAACTTTCTGGTTTAAATTCGTCATAGGCTGTGACGTTTTCTCGTACTATAGTCCGGCGATGACTCATCGTGTGTCTCATAATTATTCATGAGACTGCGCGTCTTTATCCTATGAGAAGACGCGTTGCTTAATTCATGACAGCACATGTTGATCGGCATTTTCATGACCCTTTAAACGATACAATACAATCATTTTTATGTGCGTCGATCATTGTTAAAAGAAAATAAATGTCTAAATGAGATGGTTTGAATTATGCCCTCACCTGTCGATCTCTTAATGTCTTGTACAAGTCAGGATGGGCAAGTGACCGATGCTTGGCAAGGTTTGATGGCTCTTCATCAGTTTTATAACCGTTTGAAATCAAACATATACCGGTATTTTCCCTAAATACATTCACACAGAGACACGCAGACTTCAGATTTCAATAGCTGTATTTTTGCGCTTTAATATTCACAGACGCTAGTCCATATCACGATTTGATTCGCTTTGGATAAAAGCGTCTGCTAAATGATTCATTCTACAGTGTCACACTGAACATTAATGGCTGTATTGCCTGATTCCGTCTGTTTTCTGCATTGTGAAAATCATAGGGCCGTACAAATGTGAAAGCTAGAAATCTGTCATTCGTGAGCTACCGGGGAACATAAAGCGTATCTCTCTTTGACCATAAATGTGTCAGTTACATCTATTGGCACTTCATCTCAAAGGGTGTAAATCACTGCTAACTGATAAGCTAATTGGTCGCACTTTCTAATACGTGTCTTTAATGAATATTGAACTACTATGTGACTAAAGCATCTGATATAATGTGGGGAAAGTGACTCTAATAAGCCCATCCGAATGTTTTAGGTGTTTTCTTATACTGAATAGCTTTCCAATGAAGTGGGGTTTAAATTGCCAACTACTTGTCTTTTTTTCAGTCTTCAGTTGGGCCTAGGTTTGGAGACCGTTTATACTTTAACCCAACGGTACCTTTTTTCTGTACTTTAGGGATAAATCAATAACCGTAAAGAAACTGTAGGTCATGAGTGTTATTGACATTATGCCAGAGCTGCTCTGGTCTCTATCTGCCATTGTCTGTGATGTTTGTTTACTGTGATATTTACCAGTTAATTGTAGGCCACTAGCTACTTAATTAATTTAATTCATAAAAACAACCATATTATTATTTTTTTCTTTTTAATTCAATTTCTATGAAAAGATTTCCCACAAATTCTGGTAATCAAATGAAGCCATAAAACATTAATTTATCTAGTTTTAACTTAATTAAACAACCTTTTTTTCTGCTGCACAACTGAGCTTTATACTGTTAAAGTTAAAATTGTGTTTTATTACTTAAAAAAATAAAGTTTTGATCATTTAGTATTATTATGTTAGTTTTAGTATTATTGTAACATTGAGACGTATCTAAATTCTACTGTTCAACAGTAATGTATTTGTTAGGGGTGTAACGGTACACAAAACTGACGGTTCGGTACGTACCTCGGTTTTGAAGTCACGGTTCGGTACGGACTCGGTACAGCAGTTTTACAAAATTGCTTTTTATTAATTTTTATTCAACAGTGGTTTAATGAAAAAAAATTGTGTCTGTCCTTAAATTAATTCAGTTATAACTAAAAGTTTCTTAAAGATAATGCTGTAAACTATATAGGGAGCCCTTACATATTGCTATTAAAGATTAACAACAGAGCCCAAACTATTAGCCTAAATTCAGTTGCTATTTATTTTTAGATATAATAATCAACACTCATAAGCTTCACATAAGGCAGTTTTTGCAGTAACTTCTAAATCGAATTATTATAATTTTTTCTCCAATTTTTTGTTGAAATATAATCATTTAGTGGCTGTAATTTTAATGACAGGTTTATTTAAACATACATTAAATAAACAAGACATCACTAACAGGCTAAGTGGTATATAATGAATATATATAGGCTAATATAATGAATATATAGGCTAATATAGTGCATGTATTCAGTGAAAGAGTTAATCTCTCTAACGTTAGTGAGCTAACAGCTGTGGACACTGACTTCTGAGGTAAACGTGATTCTACACGACATTGTTTACCAGCTGTTTTATTGTCTTTCCGCGGTTGAATCACCGATGGAGTGATTACACAACACATGATACGTTTCAGTAAGTTGTAATGTATCCTCAACAAGATATTAATTTATATTTATTCTCTTCCTGATCGCGACGCGTTCACTCGCGCGGCGCGTGCTGCCGCTTGAAGTTGAACTGATACGCGTCTATCAGTCACGTAACATTAAAGAGCATTAAAATGCATTTATCGTTTGAATTTCGTGATAAAATGGACTGAATACTCAATATGTTCGTGTGGGAACTAGGATTGAAGTGTGTTCCGCGCTTTAAACAAGCCGACTGTTAACTGTTAAAGATTGCATTCATAACCGTTCGGTACACGCGTGCACCGAACCGAGAGCCTTGTACCGAAACGGTTCAATACGAATACGTGTACCGTTACACCCCTAGTATTTGTCAAGTTAACCCTCTGGGGTACTTCGGGTCAAAAATGACCCGAAGCGTTTTATAAAATATTTTAAAAAATCGTAGCTTCATCAGAATGGTCCGAAACTTGGTGACTTTATTGGTACTTGGTATATGAACACCCCAAAAAAATCCTTGGGGACAGGATTTGAAAAGTATAAGTGGTCGTAAAAAAAAATAGTCACACTCAGGACTTTCGGGTCAAAATTGACCCCCATAGGAAATGAATGGGAAATTGGCAAAAAATATGAAAATAGAGTTTTTTTTGTGCATACAATCTACAAATCAGCCACGATGCAGAAAAAAAGGACTCAACAGTGAAGGGGTGAATCTCTAAAACATCAAGAGTGCAAAACAGAAAAAAAACCTCACACACTTATACACACAAAAACACACGCGCACACACAAATGAACGCATGTCATTCCAAAAGCTAATTTTGGGAAATGTGTGAAATAAAAGCAATTATTCATCAATGTAAGAAATAAAGTGCACAGCAATGAAAGCATGCGACTGTAAGCCATCAAGGTTGCAAAATAGACACACTCACTCACACACACACACACACACACACACATAGGGAAATAAGAGACTGGTGAAACAGTAACAGAGAAATGTAAAAAATGTTAGGGCTGACAAAAGTTTAATCGCATCCAAAATAAAAGTTTGTGTTTACATAATATATGTGTGTGTACTCTGTTAATTATTATTTATATATAAATACACACACATTCATGTATATATTTAAGAAATATTTGCATGTATATACTGTATATACATTTATATAATCTATAATATATATATAAATATAAATGTTTATATATAAAAATAATATTTTTTTCTTAAATATATACATGCTTGTGTGTGTATTTATTTATAAATAATAATTAACAGAGTACACACACATATATTATGTAAACACAGACTTTTATTTTGGATGCGATTAATCGCGATTAATCTTTTGACAGCCCTAAAAATTATGTGAAATAAAATATATGAATCAAATAAAACAATGGGTAAACAAATGCTTTCCGTTTGTTCTCTTTCTAATGCAATGTTCAGGTTTGACTGTATTATAAAGTAAAACTGGCACTTCAAATTACCATTTAATGCCTTGTACTTGTGTAATGACAATAAAGTTGAATCTAATATCTAATCTAATCTAATGATAACAGATTCTCAAAGACTATTTTTGTCAAGTTTGTTTGGTCGGTTTAAACTTTGCCCTTCGCACAAAACCCAAATCGCAATTGCGGTTCGATTTCGATTAATCGTTCAGCCCTAATCGGTACTCTGTAGTACCGACATAATTCGGTCACTGCCCTTAAAAGTACTGAGTTCGGTACCCAACCCTAGTTGGACCAGCTTCACACTTGCGCTATCTGATTCCTATCCAATGAAATAAAAAAAGCGGCGATCTCATTGGTCGGCCAGTAAAAAAAAAAAAAAGGCATTTAAATGCTTTTACGAGTCGGAGTGCACACACACATTGGCGCCCTTTGTTTAGTCACGAGGTAAATGCGTGGAAATCGTCCCGGTGTGAACAGGCCTTTATAATGAAACGTTCAATTATTCAAGTCTTGATAAACCATGTAAAGAAAATGTATGGGCTTGGCAATAATCAGCTTGTCCTGCTGTAGCCCCACAGTGATTTCATAGTTTTTAATCAGTTCAGTCCTGGCATATTTGATTGATCAGATAGGAGCTTTTATGAAAGCTTGTGTTATGACTTTCTAAAAGATTATGTAGTGTATTGTGTAAATGATTACTCGCATGTTGCTCATGAGTAATGCGCATTATGACGGCCACTATTAAACTGCGTCACCTTTGACCAGTCGCGTCATGTCAGCAGTTCGCTTCAGGTAGCTGTGATTCGTTATGAAGAGGCGATCGGCGTTCAAGGTTCAGTCACTGTTGTCAGTCCTGGTCACCTAGTGACTTTTAATCGTACTCCGTGTTCATGTGTAAAGAAGCCCGGCCCACATTCTTTCTTTAAGCATATGCTTTTATCATTTCGTTTTCGTTCTGCTTATCGTTGCGTGGCTTAGGTAATGTCTCCACTGGGTCAAAGAGACAATACAGCATCACACTAGCGTAGATCAAAGTTCAGTCCGGGTCAATTGAGTTATGTATTTCTAACGTTACACGTGTGTGTGTGTGTGTGTGTGTGTGTTTTATTAGCCAAGTCTATTCAAGCACACAAGGAATTCCAGTACTTAACATAAATGCAGGATACAGAATGTGAAACATAAATATTTAATTAGAGTACACATTAGAATGGACATTTTGCCTCTATAAACTCCTAATTTACTGGTTAATAATAGTTAGTACGGTAGTTGTTAAGTTTAGGTATTGGTAGGATTCAGGGATGCAGAATAAAGCATTAATAAGTGCTTTAGAAGTACTAATAAACAGCCAATATCCTATATGCATGCTAATAAGGAACTAGTTCATAGTGAGAACTGAACCTTTAAATAAAGTGTTACCATATTTACATATGTGTGCAAAGGACAGTGTAATACCAGTAATGCCGGTTTGAATGCGGAAACCTTACCGGTATGAAAACTCTGATATCGTCTAAGTCTAATGTCATTACCGGGTGTAAAGGGGACCGTTATGTAATCCAGAGCATAAACTTCTCAGGATTTATGCAAAATAAAAAATACAGCGTGTATCCCTGTGTCACAAGTGATCTGGCAACAAAATATTACTGTATATTTTAAGAGTTTTTGGTAAAATTCAGCTTAAAACTATCTATAAACGCAGATCCTGGTTAGGCATACACAGCTTAAAATGAACAGTCGCCAAGCACCGTCATAATTTAGACTTTTAAAAAATCTAATTTCAGCTTTTTATCTCATAATTAGGATTTTTAAGTCATAATTTTGACTTTAAATCCATTTATCTCAGAATTTTTTAAGTCCTAATTTCAGCCGTTCATATCACAATGATTTAGCATGTCATATTTTTGGACTTTTTATCTAATAATGATGACTTTTAAAATCATATTTTCAACATTTTATCTTTATAATTATGACTTAGCATGTCGTATTTTCGACTTATCTCACTATTATGACTTTTAATCTACTTTTTGACTTTTTATCTTTTTATCTGACTATTTATGCAATTTTGAGCAAAATAATCGGGTCAATGGAGCATGACGAAAATGTGACTTAGATTTCATTGATGAAAACTAGACTAAAATGCTCAGATGTGTAGTCGACTAAAACTTGACTAAACAAAAACAGGACAAGGTAGACTAAATACAATGATAACTAAAAAAGCACATTTGACACAGAACTAAGACTAAATAAAATAAAAATAGCTGACGAAATTAACACTAGAACAAATCAAATCCCATCACTGGCTCCGACATGACATTTCTCTGACTTTACTATTGTTGTAGCCAATAAAAAAACGTATTTAGTTACTTATATTTATGTTTAAATATTATAGTTATTTTTTAATTTCATCTATGTAGATTATGAAAAGTGAACAGCACAAGTAAGATAGACTACATTATAAGATGCGCAATATGTCAGAAGACATGGAGTGGGTCAGACATGATTTTGACCACTTCATTAAGTTTTGTTTTGTTGAAAGCCTTTCTTTAAAGTAATAAGGGGCTTTAATCTTAATTTTAATCAATGTTTCATCAGCCAATTGCTTGTATTTAATAAATAAGAAGCAAATATAGCAGAGAATAGCCTTTAATCATGACATGGAGGCGCCGGCGCGATCACTGTGAATTGTAGCCTCTCATAAACTAACTGAAACTCAGTGCAGAAGGTACTTGCCTCCGACATGAGAAAGCTTGAAATGTCTACTTTTAAAACGAAACGATTACGAAACAAATAGGCTTCTATACTTTCGGATTATGTATTCCGTATGAAATGTTCATTTCTCTCTTTGCGCGTCCACTGCGGAGATGGCGATGTAGCATCGTCAACTTCATCTTTGCAGCCAGCACTGACACAGAAAACACTAGTTTATTAATAAACAGATAAAATGTCACACACAAAATTGACACATTCATAATGATTATTGAGTGATTGAGTGCGGAATGTATTATGTAAACGCTCATTATTGTTTCGAATTCTCTCCAGTATATTAAATTAATTAATATAAATGTGTGCTTAGTCGACTTAAATGAACAGCTACTAGTTGACTAGAAAAAACTTAAGTCGGGGGCAGCCCTACTTATTTCACATATTTTCGAACCAGCACGTCACATACAAAAATTGTCAAAAAACGCACGTCTCTTGTAAACATAGTCGGTTATGTCTTAAGTGAACCCAAAGAGTTTGAGGGTACGTTTACACGACAACATTGTTTGTGCTTCGCGTTTTTCGCATACAGACGACAATGTGTCAAACGATCCCATCCACAAAAACGTGTATTATTCATGCCAGGCCAGTAGATGGCGATGCCACTTTGTAAATAAACACTACGCGCCTATAGACTGAGCCCGTAATGACTTACAAATTCACATTTCAGTTTTCCAAAACTTGGGCTGTGTCCGAAATCGCGTACTATGTCAGTAGGTACTAAATTTGAATTCGAGCGAATTTCACGACATTTAAAGTAGTATGAATGTAATCTGTACGTACTACATCCGCCTTGTTGTCATGATCATGTGTCCCATCACCTTCTCCCGTCGCCTCATGGGATGGTAAAGTGTCCATCCGGGTACTTTTTTCGCCTCCTGTTTTTCGTATGCTATGAATTCGGACATACTACTATGTTGGCGTACTGTTTTTCGCATACTATATAGTAGAGAAGTATTCGGACGCAACCCCGTTTTCAAAAGCTTGCGTTTTCAGGCCCACACCATTGCAGCCAAAATGGATACATTTTCAGTTGTTTTTTTTTTTTTTCTTAGTGCGACATCTTACCATTTCTTTCCTCTCATGATCTCATTGGCTCTTACAGCTGTCACTCAGCAGAGCTCTCCTCAGCCAATCCCGAATCTCCCCGCCTCCCCACAGAATGTTCAGCCAATGGCCATCCAAGCCCAGATGCAGAGCCTCTCGGCTTCATCAATCCTGGCCACCTCCTCCAGCCCACCCACACAGACAATCGCCCCTCAGGTTCAGCAGGTTCCTGTAAGTGCTTTAATTGACCCACTAATGCCCAAACATTTGCATTTTACAGCCAAACAGCTTTTTTGTGTGTGTGTGTGTTGAGCGTTTTTCCTGTGTTTCGCAGGTTTTGTTGCAGCCGCAGTTCATTAAGGCAGACTCTCTCTTGCTCACAACTCTGAAGCCTGATGTGTCCATGGTAACTACAGTAGCGTCACCCTGCATCACAACGCTGGCGACATCCACTGCCCCGATCCAGGGCACCTCACTACAGGTACACAAACACACTCCCACGGCCCCTTCACAAGGTGCCAGCGCTTCACTAAACATGGATGTGTGCAAACTAGTGTTGTCAAAAGTACCGACGCGATACCAAGTCGGTACTGAAATTTAAAAAATGTAATCGGAAAGCGAAATCGTAAACACCTTTGATTGACCATTGTGTTCACGCGCTCATCAAACATGCCTGTGATTGGCTACAATGACCAGCGTTTAAAAAAACATGTTGTAAATATACATCAATGACGCTTTTAGTAAATCTGATGCTGCACAAAAACTAGCAATGCATCAAAGCCAATGTTGTTACTAATCTTTAACATGCCCAAGACTATGATAAAAGGTAAAAAAAAAAATCCAGTCCACAATCACATTTTATATCGAAAAGAAAAGATTTTATATCGAAAAAGAATTTATGAACTTGGCAATTGAATGGTACAAATCCTGGATTTAAAAAAAGAAGACATGTAGTAGTTTTGATCAGGACTGAGATTGATTTAATAGATTTATGCAAAAAAAAAAAAAATAGTGGATTAATTATTTAATTTAGTGGATGTTTTCATCCCGATCATAACAAAAGCCGGGTAGTGAATTTGCCCACAGCATGTTGAGTTTTGTGAAAAATGTCAAAGCGTTTTCCCAAAATATGTCCAAATAAGATTTGTCATCAAAAATCATTCCATTTGCTGAAACACAGAGAAAGTTGTGGCCAAATTAAGACTCAAAAGCACCCCATAGTAGACGAAAACGTCCCCAACATAACATAAGGGTTAAATAAGTTTGCTTGTAAATGTCTCCTTGTATCCCAAAAAACACATTATTTGATGCATTTTCAAGTGTCAAGCCCCTGGTGCAGGTTCCCATTGAAATTTGAGACATTTCTTAGGAAATCTACCATCAGGGCTGAGAAAGACAGATCGATATTTGTTACAAATACTTTTAGCAGGTAGTAAGAAAGCAATAACTAGGAAATGGCTAAGTAAAGAGTCCCCGACAATTGCAGAATGGATAGAAATAGTACAGGAAATATATGTTATGGAACATTTGACGTTGAACATGAGACAGGAGGAAATATGTGTTTTCCTGTGTATTTGTCTTGTATTACCTCACAGAAGTTAATGATAATATTATGTTAGAATTATTTGATTTTATGCTTTTTAGCTTGTTTTAAACCAGGTATATTCAAGATTCAAGAGTTTTATTTGTCACATACACAGTTATATACACAATATACAACTGGCAGTGAAATGTAAACAGGTCCGCTCCATGGACAGTGCAAATAACAGTTACAAGAACACAAGGGAAATTAAAATAGAAATAGAATAAAATTAGAATAAAAAGTATTAACATAAGTAGAGTTATAAATAAATCAAGTAAGATAAAAATAGGAAATAAGATAAAAAAAAAAAAAAAAAAAAAAATATATAAAATATAAAGTAAGTGGATATGATAAGTGAGATATAATGGTTGTTTCTGAGTATGTGTTATGTTTGACACATTTCAGGGTTTTGTACTGCAATACCCTGCCTTGTCAAACCTTAAATAAACCTAAACCTATAAACCTAAACCTAAAATATGAAGCATATTGGAAAAACTGGAAATCTTATCCATGAGATGTATATGTATTTTATTTTATTTATTTTTTCCTGTTGTTTTGTTTTTCCTGTTTTTACATGATGTTGAACATCTCTGTTAATCTATGACGATCTGTCTGTCTGGTTTTTCTTTCCCTTTTTTTTGTTTTGTCTGTCTTGTAAAAAAATAAAATCATAAAGTATAAAAAAAAAAAGAAATTTGAGACTTTTCGCCAATCAAAGTTTGAAAAGTCTCAGATTCGCTTCAGTTTATTGCTTTATTGTTGGTGTGAACTGGCCGGCAATCGAATTAGTAGTGCTATACATAATTTTTCAAGATATTTGATATTAAATGTCACATTTTAACCTAAAACTTGAACAACTTAAGTTCTTATTTTTAGTTAAAAAGGCTCTCACATTTGACATTTCAATTGCCATTTTCCAAACGCCTAAGGCATTGCTGAAGGCCTTCATGAAGTTTTTATTTTGTTGACCTGTGTGTCTCCCGTCTCAGGCGCTGATGAGTGGAGGCACCATTCTGACCACCGTTCCACTGATGGTGGACGCAGAGAAACTGCCCATCAATCGCATCGCCATCAGTGGGAAACTGGGCGGCCAGCCACATAAGGGCGAGAAACGCACCGCCCATAACGCCATTGAAAAACGCTACCGCTCCTCCATCAACGACAAGATTATTGAGCTCAAAGACCTGGTGGCTGGGACAGAAGCTAAGGTGAGCTCACTGTCTGTGCAAATCTGGGTATTTGTTCACCAAGAGAAGCTGCTCATGGTAGTGACCCTTGAAAAGGACAATCGTCTCAAAATGTCTCTGCTATTATCTTCTCTTTTAAGCAGCTCAATAAGTCGGCAGTGTTGAGGAAAGCCATCGACTACATTCGCTACCTTCAGCAGTCCAACCAAAAACTAAAGCAGGAGAACATGGCACTCAAGATGTCCATCCAGAAGAACAGTAAGCTCATCCACAGTACCTTCAAAGTCAACATGAAATCAAAATGGACCCTTTTTACATTCCTAATTTGCTTCACTTCTGAAACAACACTATTGGCTAATGCTAATCAAGATTAAAGGGTACATAACACACACCGTTTCTAATCTCATGTTAATCTTGAGTGTCTATAGAGTAGTGTTGCATCCTTCATATCTCCGAAGAGTCTTTAGTTTTACCATATTTATAAAAGACAGATACGCTGTATTGATTCTTTCAGAAAACAGCCGAGCTCATGCAGGCGTGCAGTGGCCGGAGCTAAAGAGTCCCGAAACACACACACACACACACACACACACACAATACATCATGGCATTATCCCTGGATAACTTTCGATTCTCTATACGTTCGTGTTGTTGACATTATATGCTCTTACGTGTCGATTGCCAACAAAACACACACATTTGATGCAGTTTCACTCATGACCGGACTGCATCCAACAAAACAAACTGCATCCACTGTTTCCTTAATGCTGGGTTATTTGGGTTATCTTTCCCTCACAATCCGAAACACACTTCTTTAGTGACATTGTTGATTTTGTGGTCTAAAAACAAAATGACAGCTCTGCTGACGGCTTCTGTAACCCGAACGAAGCTCGCTGATGGGCGGTTCTTGCTCTTGCTCGGGTGGATGTGCATGTGCTCATCCGGGAGAAGTGCCCATACAAACATTTCCGCCCTTTATGACGTCATACAGGGCCATACTCGAAAAAAAACGTTCCCAAGCGTATTCGAATCCTGAAGGAGTGTATTTTGCACAGAAATACTCCATCATACGTGCAACTCGTTGTTTTTTTTTTTTTAATAAACATTGACTATTTTGCCATGTTTAGCATTAGAATCCAACTCTTTAAAAGTGTAAATAAGTTATTAGACATCCCCTTAGACGAATGTAATGTTTTCGGACACTTGGGGAGCTTTCACACTTGGTTCGATTGCCTGGACCGAACCCGAGTTCGATTGCTCCCTGCTGGACTGTGTTCAGATTTTATTATTTGGGTCCGAACCGCGGTGTGTTTGCGTCATCAAATCAGCAGCTGTTTACCCGGTTGCTTGGTAAAGAAGACAAGCGAGAAGGTGGCGAAACGCATAGCGTTGCTCACCTCACTTTTATATTTTTGTTTTTGAACTGTTGGTTTTGTTTCCAAAGCTTCAGTACGTAATGGCACTTGCGTCTCAATGCCGTGAATGTACTGCAAATGCTCTAAAGAACGCTGAAGACAAGCAGAAATGAAATATGCAGCTCTCTGCTTGCAGTACGTCAGTCACACTCACCAGGAAAACACAAACACACATTTTTATGTTCACTTCTGTGATTTAGTACGATTGGATGCACATCCGCCGCAAACCGTACCGGAGTTCACATGAACCGAACCCTTTTTAAGCGGACCTTGGTTAACGGTTCGCAGGTGCGTTTTTTACAATTAAATGAAAATGTATTGGTTTAAATTTATATTAAACGCAATTAGCTGAACTTTAGTGTTTTTCTTTTTATTTAATGAGGACTTAAGTACATCTTTATATAAAATCTCCTAATTCTATTGTCTTTTGAAATATGTTTAAAGTTACAGCTGAATGTACTGACAAGCATTTATGGAAAGCTAAAATATACTTTTAAGACCATTTCTTGTTAAACTTGTTTGTCATGTATTTAAATATATTTGTGATTTACACTATTGTAATGATGAAGATGCAATTTACTACATTTAAAATATATTAACTTTAAATAGTATCTAAAAACACACTACAGTTAAAATGATTTAAAATGTACTTTAAAAGTAAAACTTATTATTATATATATAAACTATTACAGGCCCAACAACAAGCCATACAACATAAAGAAAAGAAAAAACAAAACAAAACAAGGCATAGATACATAAACACATACAGACATACTTTGATTCATGAGAGCCTTAACAGGCACCCATACCAATGTTTCCACAAATATGATTGAAATCTGACCGAGCTGCACCTAGGGCTTGTGAGCATCATTATAATACAGTTATAATACAGTGAGCATCATTATAATACAGTTATAATACAGTGAGCATCATTATAATACAGTGAGCATCATTATAATACAGTTATAATACAGTGAGCATCATTATAATACAGTGAGCATCATTATAATACAGTTATAATACAGTGAGCATCATTATAATACAGTTATAATACAGTGAGCATCATTATAATACAGTTATAATACAGTGAGCATCATTATAATACAGTTATAATACAGTGAGCATCATTATAATACAGTTATAATACAGTGAGCATCATTATAATACAGTTATAATACAGTGAGCATCATTATAATACAGTTATAATACAGTGAGCATCATTATAATACAGTTATAATACAGTGAGCATCATTATAATACAGTTATAATACAGTGAGCATCATTATAATACAGTTATAATACAGTGAGCATCATTATAATACAGTTATAATACAGTGAGCATCATTATAATACAGTTATAATACAGTGAGCATCATTATAATACAGTTATAATACAGTGAGCATCATTATAATACAGTTATAATACAGTGAGCATCATTATAATACAGTTATAATACAGTGAGCATCATTATAATACAGTTATAATACAGTGAGCATCATTATAATACAGTTATAATACAGTGAGCATCATTATAATAGTTATAATACAGTGAGCATCATTATAATACAGTGAGCATCATTATAATACAGTTATAATACAGTGAGCATCATTATAATACAGTTATAATACAGTGAGCATCATTATAATACAGTTATAATACAGTGAGCATCATTATAATACAGTTATAATACAGTGAGCATCATTATAATACAGTTATAATACAGTGAGCATCATTATAATACAGTTATAATACAGTGAGCATCATTATAATACAGTGAGCATCATTATAATACAGTTATAATACAGTGAGCATCATTATAATACAGTTATAATACAGTGAGCATCATTATAATACAGTGAGCATCATTATAATACAGTTATAATACAGTGAGCATCATTATAATACAGTTATAATACAGTGAGCATCATTATAATACAGTTATAATACAGTGAGCATCATTATAATACAGTTATAATACAGTGAGCATCATTATAATACAGTGAGCATCATTATAATACAGTTATAATACAGTGAGCATCATTATAATACAGTTATAATACAGTGAGCATCATTATAATACAGTTATAATACAGTGAGCATCATTATAATACAGTTATAATACAGTGAGCATCATTATAATACAGTTATAATACAGTGAGCATCATTATAATACAGTTATAATACAGTGAGCATCATTATAATACAGTGAGCATCATTATAATACAGTTATAATACAGTGAGCATCATTATAATACAGTGAGCATCATTATAATACAGTTATAATACAGTGAGCATCATTATAATACAGTTATAATACAGTGAGCATCATTATAATAGTTATAATACAGTGAGCATCATTATAATACAGTTATAATACAGTGAGCATCATTATAATACAGTTATAATACAGTGAGCATCATTATAATACAGTTATAATACAGTGAGCATCATTATAATACAGTTATAATACAGTGAGCATCATTATAATACAGTTATAATACAGTGAGCATCATTATAATACAGTTATAATACAGTGAGCATCATTATAATACAGTTATAATACAGTGCACTTTTAAGATTTGAAGTACACTAAAAGTGCACTTCTTTTTCTTTGTCCTCGCATTGACCTGTCGCTTTGCCTCCTCAGAGTCTCTGAAGGACCTTGTGACCATGGAGGTGGACGTGAAACCGGAAATCCCCACCCCTCCAGCATCAGATGTTGGCTCGCCTCAATCCAGCGGCGCCTTCTCCCACCACGGCAGCGACTCGGAGCCGGACAGCCCAATGGGAGAAGACAGCAAGGTAGCAGAAACTCCTGGCATGCCTTTTAATGAATTGGCTTTGGTCATGAAGTAATTGAATGTGTTAACGCGTAGTGGGTAACTCAATTGCATGAGGTCGAGATCCTGGAAGAATAGACGTATCACGATCTAACGGCTTCTCTGTTTCCCTGTTCTCTCGTGTAGCCTGTGATGGAGAGGGCTGGAGGAATGCTGGATCGCTCTCGCATGGCTCTGTGCGCCTTCACCCTGCTCTTCCTGTCCTTTAACCCGCTGGCGTCTCTGCTGTGTGGCGGCTGGAGTAGCTCTGGGGCGTCTGTCTCAGGACACACAGGAAGGAGTATGCTGGCAATGCAGGAAGCAGGTGCTAATGCTCACACCTTTAAGGTCCTGATATACTCAAGTGGTACGCACTGCAGTCAAATGATGTCTAGCTCCTCCTCTCTGGAGGTCCAGTGTGGTGGGAATAGTCCAGCTCCACCTCTCTGGACAACTAACGGGGTGGAGGGCTAGAGTTGTGGGTAGCGTTGGGGTGTGGCTGAATATTATAGCTCCACCCATTAGACCCAAATAGAGTGCCGAAGTTATGACGTCACTTTGTAGGCCAACCCGAAAGTTAGCGGCGCATGGGTTCCCTCGATCGAAAAGCCATGCATTTTCCCCATAGACTTTTGGAAAATCGCAAAAAATAAGATCTGTGTTCAACAAAGAGTTATGACCCTTACACGTTTTGTCTATCAAGATAATCTTTACAAATTAATCCAAAATGTATACATTTTGAAGCTTAAATAAAGCCGTCAGATATAAAATGCTAACGGTAGGCTATAAACGGACTACAGCACACCATGGTCGCGGATCAACGTCATCATCAAGCTTCCTCAAACTTTATTTAAAAAACATTATCGCTCATTATGATCTGCGCTGTGTATGAACAATATCCACTTTTTCATGAGAAATATTGCCCATTCGTTTTTTCCAAAAATGTTAGAAACTAACATTAGCGCCGCTGATCCACTGGAGCTCACAACTCCGAAAACACCAGATAAAATGTTTAAATAGGCACTCTTCTTATAAATAAACCACAGATTTGAGCTTTAAACAACTACA
Organism: Gobio gobio; assembly: GCF_949357685.1. Classification (NCBI taxonomy): domain Eukaryota; kingdom Metazoa; phylum Chordata; class Actinopteri; order Cypriniformes; family Gobionidae; genus Gobio; species Gobio gobio. The sequence continues at coordinate 70,071,662 of NC_137097.1, read as the reverse complement.
TTATCGACCGAAAAAGTCTTAAAACTACGTTTTGTCACACATTAACAGTAGATTTTAACAAAAAAAGACGTGTAAACACAGCCCACGTCAGCCATTTCTCAACGAGACGAACATGTGAAGAGAGTAAACTTCTGCGAGTCCAACTTTGCGCGAATAGCGCGATTTATTCACGCCACATAAGTTCTTCATAAGGCTGAAACGCGGGCGAGTGAGAGATTGCCTGTTTGTCACGATGACGTCTAAAGTCCCCGCCAAAGGATGTAGTCCCTTTTAGCAACTTGTTAAGCAAACTAAAGTTTAAAAAAAAAAAATCACAAGCAGGTTTTAACTAATGTGTTTTATGTCATAGATCAAAACGTGAAAATATTTAGAGGCTTTGTTAACCACAGACCTTATTTCAGGCGATTTAGCAAAAACCCATTCAAAAAACCCATAGACTTTAGGGCGAGGGAACCGGAAGGGCTAAAATGCTAACCGCGTTTTGGCCTACAAAGTGACGTCATAACTTCGGCACTCATTTACATTCACTCCTCCTCGCTGGAGGTCTAGCGAGGAGGAGCTAGATGTGAGCTCCACCCATTTTGCTCTGCATTGAGCAGCTTCTCGATATACTCACCGCAAAGTGCTTTTCAGTCTTCGCTTAAGGCCCTGATATATTCACGCCGAAGTTCGAAATATACTGTGAACTTTAAAGCGGCCCACACTGCTAAGAGCGACGTTTAGATGAATATGTAAATATGTGCTACGTGCTTTCCTCTCAATAACAAAATAAACACAACAACAAAAATGAGAAAACGGCACGCATTGTTTTTTTATTAAGCTTGTGTTTATGTTTGCACAAGCTCTACGGCGCTCCAATAAAGCCACGTCCCTTTTATTATATCGCTTTATATAATAGATTGCTTAAAATCAAGCAGCGAAACATGAAAACATGAAACGTTTCATCAAAAGTACTTCATTTTGTTTGTATAAAGCGGCTCCTTCAGTGCGTTCATGTTTTCACTCGCGGACGTCTAACCTTGACGGACTGAACTGAAGAAATGAACCAGTGAAGAAGGCGGAGCCTCAGAGCCACACCCACCTATTACTTCACCATGGACCAATGGTAGTGCGAAGGTGTTTACCAGCCGGAGCAAACTTTTCTGGAAAGTTCGCTTTAAGCCGCTTCAAACTCCCAAAACAAACTCCAAACGTGGTTTGTTTCGGCCTGGTTATGTTCGAAATTATGTCACAGTTCATTTTTCGATTACGCTTGAAGTAAATCGCGGTCTTTAGGGGTAAAACAAGTTAAAATACATACTGTTAGCAAACTTGCCGACGCCATCCACACTGCTGAGAGCGGCGTTTAGATGAATATGTAAATATACGCTGCATGCTTTCCTCTCAATAACAAAATAAACGTGCAACAAAAATAATAGCAATGAGAAAACGGTAGTTAAGGAAGCTTCTGATCATAGCGGTGTGGATATGTTTGCAAGGTAGCAGTCACATCACATTTATTTATACAGCACTTTATACAATAGATTGGTTTAAATCAAGCAGCTTTACAGTATGATGAGTCGGTGTCACTTTCAATAAGAAGTTTTTACTCAAATATGACCTTGACGGGCTGAACATAAGAAATGAACCGGAGAAGATTCCCATGTCAAAGAAGGCGGTGCTTCAGAGACACACCCACCTATTATGTAATTGAAGCAGTCTGACTTTTTGTGGAAAGCTTGCTTTCCAAGCTTTTTCGAACTCCAATGAACTTCCTGATTTTGTTGGAAATGTATTTTGTTTGAAGTATATCGGGGCCTTTAGTTCATAAGACACACAATATGTTCAGAATAGCATTCCACCCAATCTAAATGTGGCCTTGTTTCGATATGTGTAGCCGAGTCTTGGGGTTGGATGGATTGGATGTTGCCCACTCTTCTGGTGTGGCTGTTAAACGGTGTTCTGGTCGCTGGAGTTTTGATCCGACTGCTCGTGTATGGAGAACCTGTGACCAGACCTCACTCCGAATCATCCGTCCTCTTCTGGAGACACCGGAAGCAGGCCGACCTGGATCTAGCCAGGGTATAAAAACTCCCTTGCACTCACAAGTTTCCCTACTCCGCTTCTGTTTCTATAATATTCTTCTACGCGTTTCTGCAGGGAGACTTTGCCCAGGCCTCTCAGAACCTCTGGACGTGTCTCAAAGCTCTTGGTCGACCTCTGCCCACGTCTCAACTGGACCTGACCTGTGCTGTACTGTGGTCCGCCCTGCGTCTGTGTCTGCAGAGACTGTGGGTGGGCCGCTGGCTAGCCAGCCGCGCCGGAGCCCTTCGCTCCAACCGCCCCCAACAGGAAGATGCCCGCAAGAGCTGCCGAGATGCCGCCTTGGTCTACCACCGCTTACACCAACTCCACATGACCGGTAAGTCGCTTTAGCTTCTAGAGCAGGGGTCTCAAACTCATTTTACTTGGGGGGGGGGCGCTGGAGGTAGACTCTGGGTCAGGCTGGGCCGCATCAAATTTTACACATAAAAAGTGTTTCAAGTATTCCAAAAAAAAGTAGCACAACTGATCCAATCTTCTCAATCTTTATTATTAAAGGGTTAGTTCACCCAAAAATGAAAATTCTGTCATTAATTACTCACCCTCATGTCGTTCGACACCCGTCAGACCTCCGTTCATATTCGGAACACAAATGAAGATATTTTAGTTGAAAGCTGATGGCTGAGAAAGGCTTCAGATAGGCCTCCATTGGCATTCAGTACATTTACTCTCCCAGGACCCATTAAAACGTCGCTACAAAGTCCATCTCACCACAGTGACTCTACAATAATTTTACGATGCGACGACAATAGTTTTTGTGCGCAAAAAAAAAATCTAAATAACACCTTTATCCAACTTGTTCTTGTCTTCCGTGTGTGCCTCCACGACGCATGCGCGAGAATATGACGTAGATCCGGAGCTCGGACACATGACCCAGAAGCGATTTGTTTACAAGCAGAGGAAGACGCACGTGTCTAAGCTGTTGAATTCTTCATTGATCGTGCTTTAGGTCTCGCCGTAGTTCTCAAAATGGGGTTAAAGTGTGCATTTCATGGATTCCCGAACGCCGGTGCTACGTCATATTCTCGCGCATGCGCCGTGGAGGCACACACGGAAGACAAGAATAAGTTGGATAAAGGTGTTATTTTGATTTTTTTTGCGCACAAAAACTATTGTCGTCGCATCGTAAAATTATTGTAGAGTCACTGTGGTGAGATGGACTTTGTAACAACGTTTTAAGTGCATTTTATGGATCCTGGGAGTGTAAATGTACTGAATGCCAATGGAGGCCTATCTGAAGCCTTTCTCAGCATCAGCTTTACACTAAAATATCTTCATTTGTGTTCTGAATATGAACGGAGGTCTGACGAGTGTCGAACGACATGAGGGTGAGTAATTAATGACAGAATTTTCATTTTTGGGTGAACTAACCCTTTAACAGTTCTTCAACATGAATGTTTCTTCTGAACATGAACTGTTCCTCTGAATTTGAACTAAATATAGCCTATAGAAATTAAATCATGTAGGCTAATATGAAATAATGAATGATTTTTATTTTATTTTAAGTAATCGACTAATTCACAGCAAGGCCGTAACCAGGTCAAACAGAACAGTGAACGAAATTCTAGGTCTAATTCTAGTTGGGAAATAATCATTAATGCAAATAATATTTGCATTAATTTGCGTCAAATATATTATTAGTCCTGATATTCTTTGCATGAGTGTGTGAATAAATGCATAGATCCGCGAAAGACTTCTCTAGTGGTCTGGTGGTAGACTTTTTGTCAACCGTGTCAAAGGTCCCGGGTTCTAATCCGCTCTCATATCGTTTTTCTTCATTAAAATCAAAGATGTTCATCAATGATTGTATAATAAGGCCATTTGCATTTTGTTTTGTGATTTCACCGGAAAGAATAGAGTCTCTGCCAGCAACGGCATTAAGCGATAGATTGACGCGCTCGTCTGTGTGTGAAGACTGTGCACGAGCCAAAAGAGAACGTAAACCCCGCTTACTTTGATTTGATTGGCCATCTCAATCATTTTGACATTGACGAGCGCTGTTAGACCACATTCGTTTCAACTGTCTGATCAGCTTCGTTCATCTGTTCCTGTCAATCATGCAGTATCTCTCTCTCTCTCTCACTCACACTCACACGTATTTGCATGACGTGGAACACGGTGCTCAAGTTAAAATAATGGCAACTTTAAAAAAACGCGTCTCTAGACCAGGGGTGTCCAACCCTGGTCCTGGAGAGCTACCACACTGCAGATTTTAGCTCCAACCTCAATCAAACACACCTGAAGCAGCTAATCATGGTGTCCAGGGTGCTAGATAATTACAGACAGGTGTGTTGGAGTACGGTTGGAACTGAAATCTGCTCTTCAGGAGCAGGGTTGGACACCCCTGCTCGAGACCTTGCTTTTTTCTGCATCTCACATTTTTAACCACAAAAACATGTTCTTTGTGAATGGACCCTTAAGCCGCCTTTTATCACTTCTGGTCTGTCGTTTGCTGTTTGCTGGCATTTCACGTGACAAGTCTTCACTTCAGCTCTGCACCCCCTCACCGATCCAATATTGCATCATCATAATCATTGGAAAAAATCTATTAGTTGTACAGCACAAAACAAGACATGTTTGGTATCGTTTGAAAGATTAGAACCTCGGCTTTCTTGATAACCCAATCTCTTTTGCGTTTATGTTACATAGAAAAAGATACTAAGGTGAATTTGAGATCTCAAGAAAGTTATTTGTTTCCCCTGTTTACTGACACCTAGTGGAATCCACAGAAACTTTCTGAAGGGAAAAAGACCAAACAGATTAAAAATGATAGATTTTCAAATAAAAATTAAATCAAAATATGACTTTTTAATCTATGTTTATCATAAAATTGTGAATAAATACAATATAATGTATGCAATATTCCACCACTGTGTTAAAAGTTAGAGTGTTTTCTGTAAAATGAGACCATTTTTATCAATTTACTTCAATGTATGTGGGTGGGGCGCTCTTTTAAATTCACATATGCCTAATTCTCTAAACAATTCTGAGCTGAAGTGGTTAATCATATGTGCTCATGATGTTGATCTGTGTGTGTGCAGGCAAGCTCGGAGGAAGCCACCTCTCTGCCATCCACATGGCACTGAGCGCCCTTAACCTGGCCGAGTGTGCCGGAGACTGTCTCCCTGTGGCCACACTGGCGGAAGTCTATGTGTCTGCAGCCCTACGGGTTAAATCCAGCCTGCCCCGCCTGCTCCACTTCACTACTGTTAGTACACACGCTTTCACACTCACACACTCTGTTCCAGAATCTAGCGAGCTGCACGTCTGTCTACGAATCTTGAATAAGACGAAACCTCAAAAGTGCTGTACAAGTATGTCGTGCGCTAGGTTATGTGCAGAGGTGGACAGTAAGGAAGTAGATTTACTTGAGTACTGTACTTAAGTACACTTTTTGAGTATCTGTACTTTACTGAAGTATTATTTTTTAGGGAAACATTTACTTTAACTTCACTACATTTGAAAGACAAATATCGTACTTTTTACTCCTATACATTTCTATCAAGGCCCTCGAAGTCAAAAGTCGTTTCTGTAGCAGCTTTGCAAGTCATTGGATGATTTTTTTTCTTCTTTAAAAGTTTTTTTTTGGTGCAAAATGTAAATGTCTGGGAGAAAGAGAAACATAGACGTATGGATGAATCTGAAAAAGCACGATGAAAGAGTTCAGTTCAGTCTGTTGTATGTTTCTCTGAGATGCAAGAGTACTGAATAGAGCTTTCTTTTGTGTTTTTTTCGCACTTAAACAGACCAAAGCACACAAAATGTCAACAATTTCATTTTGGAAAGTATTCACGTAAACAAAGTTGATTATGTCTTAAGTGAACGTAAACCGTTGGGGGAATATCGGATGTGTATCAGTGTGTAGGATTTGTAAATTCTGCCTTAAAGTGACAGCAGCTTTGTAAAAAGTATTTAAAGTATTTAAATTAGTTCAAGGTAGTCGTATGCTAGCATGTCAGATGACTGGCTTAAACCACCATGGCATAGCGTGCATTCATACAACAATGCAACAATAATAAAATAATGCATTGACATAAAGGAAATTTACTTTTGATACTTAAGTACTTTTAAAAGCAAGTACTTCTGTACTTTAACTTAAAGGGTTAGTTCACCCAAAAATGAAAATTCTGTCATTAATTACTTACCCTCATGTCATTCGACACCCGTAAGACCTCCGTTCATCTTCAGAACACAAATGAAGATATTTTAGTTGAAATCTGATGGCTCTGAAAGTCCTTAATTGGCTTAATGGCACCGTTCACTCTCAAGACCCTTAAAAGGCACTAAAGATGTCGTTACAAAGTCCATCTCACTACAGTGGTTCTAAAATAACTTTATGAAGCGGCGAGAATAGTTTTTGTGCGCAAAAAAACCCTAAATAACGACTTATATAGTGATGACGATTTCAAAACAAGGCCTCATGAAGCTTCGAAGCGTTATGAATCAATGAGTCGAATCATGATTCGGATCGCGTGTCAAACTGCTGAAATTTGGCGATTCAAACTGCTGATTCGACTCACTGATTCATAACGCTTCGAAGCTTCATGATGCTTTGTTTTGAAATCGGTCATCACTATATAAGTCGTTATTTAGGGTTTTTTGTGCACAAAAACTATTGTCGCCGATTCATAAAGTTATTGTAGAACCACTGTAGTGAGATGGACTTTGTAACGACGTCTTTAGTGCCTTTTAAGGGTCTTGAGAGTGAACCGTGCCATTGAGCCAATGGAGGCCTTTCAGAGCCATCAGATTTCAACTAAAATATCTTCATTTGTGTTCCGAAGATGAACGGAGGTCTTACGGGTGTCGAACGACATGAGGGTCAGTAATTAATGACAGAATTAAAATTTTTGGGTGAACTAACCCTTTAAGTAAAAATAGTTTTTAACAACTTTCGCTTGTAACAGAGTAATATTTGACCAGTAGTACTTTTACCTTCACTCGAGTAATCGAGTTGTGTACTTTGTCCACCTCTGGCGTGACATAACACTTAAAATGCTGCCTTCGTAGGGAGCTAACTAGGTTTTGGAACAGCGTCAGAGTCTCTTTTCATCCAGTACTGTTTTGTTTGTTGCATATTGTAAGTGGAGATTTGATGTTTCTGTCTCAGCGAGTGTTCTTAAGCAGCGCTCGGCAGGCCTGTCTCTCGCCCAGTGGCAGCGTCCCTCCTGCCATGCAGTGGTTGTGTCACCCTCTGGGACATCGTTTCTTCGTGGATGAGGACTGGTCCATACGCAGCACCCCTAAGGAGAGCATCTACAGCCAGGCAGGAAACTCAGGTCAGCACTATGCACTATTTTGTGAGGATCAGTTTGCGTTTCTGATGATGATTCCTCGGTCTCACCCTTGACTGTTTTTGGGTTTGTCTGTAGTTGACCCGCTGGCTCAGGTGACCCAGGCGTTCCGGGAGCATCTGTTGGAAAAGGCCCTTTACTGTGTGGCACAGCCTCGAGGCGTCAAGACCCTCTCCGATGAGGACGGGTGGGTGTCTTTCTCAGCGCTAGTTTACACTAGGGGTGGGAATCTTAAGGCACTTTAACGATTCGATTCTGGGAGTAACGATCCGATTCCCAAAACGATTCGACATGAACTTTACATTTTAACCAAAATTTGAGTTATATTCAAGATTAACAAGCTCTACTGAAACATATGAAGCCATACAGTTGCAAAGAACAATCATTAAGAATAAACGGTGCTCAATTTACAAACTTAGTGTGACAATTTAGAACATTTTAACAAAAAATGTCTTTAAACAACTTTAGCGCTCGCTGAGAAGCCAAATTCAGTGTGTGTCTGCACAAGTCTTTGTTCAGAATTTTCCATTCGTTTGAAACATTGTGCAAGTAGTTCAGCAATATTCGATAAGTCATTACAAAAATTATGCCACGGATGTTGGTGGGTTTATGTCCCGGCCACCGCATCGGAGACACAGGAGTGTTATTAAGCATTAATGGCAAGGAAAGCGCCCTATAGCCTACTTGAGCACAACTTCGTTATTTTGGCTCAGAATTTCGTTTGTTGGAAATATGAACTTAATTTAGAAATGCTTTTATGAGCACCACTTCGTTATTTTGGCTCAATTTCGTTTGTTGGAAATATGAACTTAATTTAGAAATGCTTTTGAAATGAAAAACTTTGCATTTAATAAGCAAAATACATGTTTTAAATGGAGAGGCAGCCGCAGCAAGCTCAGACACAGAGTGGCCTGAGGAACGGAGGAGCGACTGCTGTAAGGCGTTTGTGCAAAACTGCGGAAAAGCTGCATAAAACGTGCGGTTGTTGAACCCTCTCATCGGGAAAAGTGTCCCCACGGGTGTGATGCCCATGAGCAGGTCGTAGATTGTCCTTTTTATCTTAAACGAAGCCAATTCACCAGCATACGAACGTTCGCTTATCAACGGGTTTTTCTGTTTGGCCGGTGACCGCGCGTTTGAATTGAACACAGAATCAATTCTGAATTTTTGAGAATCGATTCTGAATCGTTGGATAACGAATCGCGATGCATCGACCTTTTCTCCCACCTCTAGTTTATACTAATCTCTATAGGGAATAGAGCTGCGCTGGTTTCTAGAAGAGATATCCATCGTTTCTATTGTGCATTGCTAATACTTGTCAGATGTCTGGTTTCACCTAAAGGCCCTGTTTACACCTGGTGTTAAGATGCCATTTAGTCGATCTGATCACAAGGGGACGACGCTAAATACATGTGTTAACAGGGTCTAAAACGCTTTTAGCTTGTCCACTTTGGATCACTTCCAGAGGTAGTTGAAAACACATTCGACCGGATTGCTTTCCTAGTGTAAACACTCATGTGATCGAACCGCCGCGAAAGACTGCCTGCTCTCCGCCTACTGACCTAATGCACATTATGGGACGCGCACAAGCCAGACAGGATTTAAATTTTGTCGGCTGAAGACCCAAGAGGAAAAACATACTAAGCACAATGTTCTCGCACCATTTCTGATGTCTAACACACACTCACAGCGTGCGGCTGGTCTTGTGGCTGTCGACGCAACAACTGCTGCTCTGTGTTTTTCCGTCTTCTCCGACCGCGTTCAAATTGCGTGAGCTTAATATTGCCAATTAGATCTGAAAAAGCTCTTATATTTATCCAGTTACAGACCCTCCCCTTGAAGAAATCAGGACAGAAGTGGCTGAAAGTGGGTTATTATTGGATTGCAATATTGCAAATTAATTTTACGATACATCCTTAATAGAGTGCAACAGGAAGGGTGGAAGTAAAAATCCAATTAATTTTCGGCATAGGGGAATTGACAGACCTGTTTGTAAGCTCCAAGGCTGTTAATCGATATGAAATGCTTTTGTTGAAACCGTCAGTCCACATTATTTCAACTTAATTTTTTTAAACAAATGTTTTAACTCCGGACTTAAAAACTACATTACCCATGATTCTTCATAAAAAAATCTCCACCAAGCAAATCTTGCCAAAAGAACTCCTTTATGCCGCCCACTCCCATGAAGCACTTGAATAATGCAATAGTCAAATGTGTGTATGTAGTGTAAAAACATATATATATGTTTTGAGCAATTTTAGCTTAGGGAGACAGACTATTGTATTATTATTACGTGTATAAGTACGTAAACATTTGTTTTTTGCTTCAAATGAAAGTTTGTAATGTTGTGATTCACCTCAGAGCTGGTTGTTTTGGTTCATGTTTTATCAAAGTTTTTTTTTTTTTAATACAAAAAGGAAAAAATTAATGGAAAAAAATACATCCGAAACCAAGGCAGCTGAAAAAGTGGGTGAACATTTAAAGCGTAATATTTAAATTTTCGACCCCAACCCTACCCCCAAAAAATATACTAGTATTTTTTTAATTAATATTTGACAATACTATAATTATAACAACGTGAAGCTTCAATTGAAATGTTAAATCAAAATCTAGACTTATGTATATTAAGAGTTTGTTTAGGTAACTATGGCAAAATCTGGCAGCATTGGTTACTAAATATAACCAAATTGAGGATTTGATGATGCTAAATTTTAAATTTTGGTGCCCCACACACTTTTAAATCAGCCTTATCCCTTTATATTGTGGCTTGTGTGTGATTTTGAGTTGTGTGTGTGTGTTTGTTTGGACAGGGAATACTCCGACGCTCTGGAATACCTGCAGTTACTCACCAGCGCCTCAGACGCAGCAGGAGCCACAACACAGTCCTTCGCCATCGGATCAAACATGGCCACCGTCACAGGTCAGCTTCACTTTAGATTCCATTCACTTCTGCTCTGACTCCTGGATCATGTTATCAACAGCCCCTTTCACATAGTAAATTACCGTAAAATTACCAGAGTTAATATACCGGTAAATACACAATTGTGCTGTTCGCTCAAGCAAATGGTGTTCTGGCTTTTTAGAGACCATCTACACATCGGCTACAAAATACATTGTTCAATTTGACTTCCTTTGTTTTACGTCAGAGGGACAGGCGTGACAGGATGATCACACATAATAGTGTCCGCAGTGCCTGATGAATGAAAAAGAAGGCAGGGTTTTTTGAGCGTGACACGAAGACGTCCATCTAGTGCATCGCGTCATCTCCATAAGAACTTTATGATTGGCCCAAAGCAGACTTCTTATGTCAGGACGCTCTGACCATCTTCATTCTTTGTTCACACAGCGAATCATACCGGTAATTTACTGGTAATGTTACAACTTCTTATACTGCTAAATTACCAGGACCGATTTACCGGTCATTTTTGAAAAGTGAAAGGTGCTATGATAAAAAAAAATACCTATTTGGACGAATCGCCACTGCATGTGCAACTCATTCAAAGTAAAGGTGCTCCGATTGATCGTTATCGGCCGATACGAGCTTTATACAATCTCTTCCAAATTATTATGCATTATATTATTATTATATATTTCTCTATTTGCATGTAGTTTGTGTTTTACACCGATTCAGAGTTCTGTTATTATATAACAATCTTTCTATTTACTTTACTCCCTAGACTTTTTTTGGGACACATCTTCATTGTCAGTAAATAAAATACACCTGTTTTCACTCAAAAACGCCTAGAATAATACTATAATAAATGGTTATAACTTGATGAGGGATTTTTACATGTAGACAAAATTTCATCTGGAAGTCTAATGGTGCGTTCACACCGGAAGCGAATAAATCACGCTATTCACGTGAAGTTGGACGCTTGAACATTTTGAGTTTACTCGTTTCATTCGCGCGTGAAATTCACTTCACAACAGACGCGAATTCGTGTCATGGGAGGGGCTTCTGCCAGCCGGCTCGTCTCGTCTCGTTGAGAAATGGCTGACATGGGCTGTGTTTACACGTCTTTTTTTGTTAAAATCTACTGTTAATGTGTGACAACTTAGTTTTAAGACCTTTTCAGGCAATAATGTAGTTGTTTAAAGCTCAAATCTGTGGTTTATTTATATAAAGAGTGGCTATTTGAACATTTTATCTGGCGTTTTCGGAGTTGTGAGCTCCAGTGGATCAGCGGCGATCATTAACCCCGGCGAGAGCAGCCTTTCCTCGGCTAGTCCGTCTGCCACTGGCTCTGATGTCTCTGTGGTGTCTCGAGCTATAATTCGTCTTGTGTAAATGTTACGGCCGATCTTTGGTCTCGTGGATCTATAATTTGTTCCCTGGCAAATCATTTAGGCTGAGGGCAAAGTGAAGTTTCATAACTTTTTTATTTTTAGGCTGTAACTTTACGTTACAGTTGTAGCCGACTAGCACTGACTTTGAATGTTTGACTGTTTGCTTTATTTCATGTATAGCTTATTATACCTTTTACTTTTGTATTATTGATCATACATAAACTTGTATTTAACAAAAAGAGACTGGGTTGTGTTTCATGTCATTTAATGTTATCACAGTGATAATCATATGCACACTTGTCTGAACCAGATATTAATATATGATTAATATAAACCAGATTTTCTCCTCATTGTTGTCACTGCTAGAGCAAGCTCCTGATTGGTTAACGAGACGCGAATAACCGCCAAAGTTCAGATTTTTTAACTCGGGTGATTCGCGCGAATCGCACCGCAGAATGTCTATTCGCGTCTTTGCATTGACTTAACATGTAAATCACTCACGCGAATCGAGTCATTCACGTCCGGTGTGAACGCACCATAAAACAACCTGTCACATGTCTGTCCTGTCTTGTGAAGCACATGTGGTGTGTTGTTGTTTTGGGCTGTGCTCGTGTCTTTGTCTGATCCCTCCCCCTTGTTATCTGATTAGTGTTTGATTTCTTCCACCTGTTCCCTCCTGATTTCTTCCCCTTTATATAGTTCCCATGTGCTCATAGTCTTTTCGTTCTGTCACGTTTAACACAAAGGAAAACTGGTGCGAGGACTCAAGTGCAGGAGAATAGAAATTTATTATAAAATAAAACATAAACTCAAAACAAAACCCACGAGGGGGAAAAAAACATAACATAACAGAAAACTGAACATACCAGGGAATCACAGGGAACGGAGGACGTAGACATTACAACGTAACCAAAAAGACTATGAGCACATGGGAACTATATAAAGGGGAAGAAATCAAACACTAATCAGATAACAAGGGGGAGGGATCAGACAAAGACACGAGCACAGCCCAAAACAACAACACACCACATGTGCTTCACAAGACAGGACAGACATGTGACACAACCAAGTCTAACTTTCTAAAGGAAAAAAATCCAAACTTCATGAAGTTCTGTTTGAGTTCACAGTAAAAACACAACATTTTTGCTGCCGTTTTTCCCTTAAAATTCTATTAATCTAATCCATTATCAGACTAAATAAATGTAAAACCGGGTCTTCAAATGAGCTAGATTGAGACGTCATGCTCTCCTGTTTAAAATGATATATGACACTTGATGCTAACTGCTAGAATGGGTGAGAGAAAAAAAGTAAAGGCGCCCCCAAAAATGTTCTAGGTCTTTAAGGGTTAAGAGTTGTTCTACCACATTATTTTTAAGGTCGAAAAACGACATAGTGTTGCTTAAATAGAAAGTTTCCGGCACATTTCACGTCACACTGCGTTCCTCTCGGCATGTCTCCGTTGAAGCAGATGTTAGTCAGGGTGAATGTAATGTGTGTGTGTGTGTGATCACCATTGTGTCCTTGACCTCCAGGCTGTGACCCTCACTCCAAATGGTGGTCGTCGGTGGCCGTGGTGGTCATTAACTGGCTCCAGGGCGATGACGCGGCGGCAGAGAGATTGTACCCAGCGGTGGAACACTTGCCCCGCAGCCTTCAGTCCGCAGAGTGAGTGACATTTGACCTGGGGCCTGTACCATGAAGCCGGTTTAGCTGGCTAGCCAGATATGTTTAAGCTTAGTTTGTGCCAATCCTGGGTTTTAGGTACCATTAAAGTGGTTTGGCTTTTAGCCGTGTTCATTGTAACTTACTCTCCACGGCTAACCTGCTCCAGGGCAGGTTATGTTCTGGATAAGACATCTCAAACTGAAATTGGACCAATCAGCTGTGAGCAAAGTGACACGCCTCTGATGCAATAAAGTCACTCCCTCTGTTTCTATCCAAATTAAAGGTCACTATAGCAAATGGTTTTTAAAGACTAACGCGTCTGGCTTTTAACAATGCTTATTTATAATAATAATACTTTTGAATGATTTAGATATCATTTATGTAATTACACCCTTATATATTTTAGTTAATCAATCATTAATAGGCACTTAGTTAACATTAATATTAATAGCCTATATATAAATAAGCTTTAAAATCAATAAATAAAGCTATAAAAATGACTACAGGTGATCTTAAATGTTCAATTCTCTCTATATATCAACTAAACTAACTTCATAACTTTTACTTGCATTGACGTATAAGATATTTCTTTATAGACAGCTCTTTTCTTCCTGTCTATTTGTTTAAATTCGTAATATTTTTCAATCATGTAATATTCTGCAGAAGCGAGAAGTGTATCTCAGTTTCACTGATCCACAGCGTGTGATTGGCTGTTCAGCTGAACTCCTAAATTCAGGATCAAAGCCTGAGTTGACAGAGAAAGCTGATGATCAGCATCATGGGACCAACAAAGCCTGAATAGATTGGTTTGGTTTTGTCAACTCGAAACTAATCCTGTAACCCTGAGTTTGTTAAACTACCATCATGGAACAGGCACCAGGTCTCCAGGAAACCATTGAAACACTTTATTCAATCGCTGTGACCACGTAAAGCCACTCTCAGGTTATATTTCCTTTCAATGAAATATCATTACCACAAGTAAATAAAGATGAAATTGGTTGCACGAGTTATCAATGGTTTTCCCGGCGAATTGTTGATACAGCCCCGTTTATCTTTCCCCCGGCCGCCCGGGAACAACGCTTCGTTTGATGTGCGCTTTGTGTGGGTTTATTGCTTCTAGCTCGGCCTGTGCTAAACACATCCTGTTTGTGTTGCAGGAGTCCGCTGCCCAAAGCCTGCCTTAACACGTTTAAAGCGATGCGCTCCCTGCTGGCCAAACCTGAGAACTACCAGCTCAGCCTCAGCTACTGCGAGAAAGCCAGCGGCCTGTTCAGAGACAGCCTCAACCTCGGCCCACACTGCACCACCAACACCCTAGACAAGGTAAGCGCACACTTCGGGGAGGAGTCACTTAGAGTCGCATTAGTTTGGCGGGGCCATTTTGCGATGTGTGCGGTGTGTGTGTGTTTTGTCTTGGACAGGGCTGTAGTGCATTGTAGTTGCATTGCATGTGTCTCAACTGTGCAATGTTCCTGCAGTGCAATCCAGAGCTGCGCCAGTGCCTCTCCTCAACACACGCACAGCTCATTGCTTTAAAGGCAGTTCTCCTCAAGTTCCCACTGGTCTCATGGTTGCAGTTCATCTGTTCATGGTCAAATTATGTTTGACAACCACAAACCAGTGCTATTTATAGAGTGTTTGTTTATATTTAGCTTTTATTTTTTTTGTTTTCATTTTTAGTTTTGGTTTTAATAATTTTGAGTTTTTTTCCATCTAATATTTTTGAGCACTATCTGTTTTGTTTTTTTTGTCATTTGAACAAACTTCTTTTGTGACGTGTTTTGGTTTAAAAATGTGTTTGTGCTGTCTTTTTACATTTTGATGTTTTAAGAAGAAGAATAATGAATAAATAAAGTCTGTCTAGACACACTTTTGTTTACTTCAAAAAGCCTGGCCAGAAAGTTTTAAAGAAGTTTTAAAGCTTAAAGTTTTGAAGGTTTTGAAGGCAAGACCGACAGACAGATAGACACATGGATAGACAGACAGACAGATAGACACATGGATAGACAGACAGACAGACAGATAGACACACGGATAGACACACGGATAGACAGACAGATAGACAGATGGATAGACAGACAGACGGATGGACAGATAGACAGACAGACAGATAGACAGACAGATAGACACATGGATAGACAGACAGATACACACACGGATAGACAGACAGACAGATAGACACATGGATAGACAGACTGATAGACACACGGATAGACAGATAGACAGACGGATAGACAGACAGACGGACGGACGGATAGACAGACAGATAGATAGACAGATAGACCGACAGCCAGATAGACACACGGATAGACAGACGGATAGACAGACAGATAGATAGACAGATAGACCGACAGCCAGATAGACACACGGATAGACAGACGGATAGACAGACAGACGGACGGAATGATGGACAGAGAGACAGACGGATAGACAGACGGACGGACGGATGGACAGATAGACAGACAGACGGACAGATAGACAGACAGACAGATAGACGGACAGATGGATAGACAGACAGACGGACAGATAGACACACACACAGATAGACAGACAGACAGACAGATAGACGGACAGACAGAAGGATAGATAGACCGACAGACAGATAGACACACGGATAGACAGATAGACACATGGATAGACAGACAGACAGACTGACAGATAGACACACAGATAGACAGACAGACAGACAGATAGACAGACGGATAGACAGACAGACGGACGGACGGATGGACGGATAGACAGACGGACAGATAGACCGACAGACAGATAGACACACGGATAGACAGACAGATAGACAGACAGACGGACGGAAGGATGGACAGATAGACAGACGGACAGATAGACAGACGGACGGACGGATGGACAGATAGACAGATGGACAGACGGACAGATAGACAGACAGACAGACAGACAGATAGACGGACAGACGGACAGATAGACACACGGATAGACAGACAGATAGACGGACAGACAGACACACGGATAGACAGACAGACAGATAGACGGACAGACAGAAGGATAGATAGATAGACGGACGGACAGATAGACGGACAGAAAGACAGACAGATAGATAGACAGACAGACAGATAGATAGATAGACGGACAGACAGACAGATGGATAGACGGACAGACAGACAGACAGACAGACAGACAGATGGATAGACGGACAGACAGACAGATGGATAGACGGACAGACAGACAGATGGATAGACGGACAGACAGACAGATGGATAGAGAGACGGACAGACAGACAGATGGATAGACGGACAGACAGACAGCTGGATAGATAGACGGACAGACAGACAGATGGATAGATAGACGGACAGACAGACAGATGGATAGACGGACAGACAGACAGATGGATAGATAGATAGACGGACAGACAGGCAGATGGATAGATAGATAGATAGACGGACAGACAGACAGCTCGATGGACGGACAGACAGACAGACAGACGGATAGATTGTTGCTAGCATGTTTCTATCATGAATTCTATTCTATGATGTTTTCTAGTATAAAGAGTGTTATCGTAATGAAAAAGTGCACATTAAATGCCCGAATGATGCAGTTTATTAACCCAAAAAACAAAGTGTGGAATGATGGACACTTCATGCTCTCGACTGTCACTGCTTTAATTACGTAGCGGAGGGGAAGGGTCTTCAGACTCCGATGATGAATGACAAAATAACGTATAAAATTCATACACTACACGGTTAAGTGCGTAGCGTATAGAGTGTCATTCGGGATACAAATATTGTTAGCATGAATTAGCACATTGTTAGCATGCTTTAATCTAATTGTAAAGGTTTTAACAGATGCTAAAATATAGTATGTGATTTAAAGTGGTCTTTATTTGAGCTTGTGCTACACACACAGATGGTATTTGTGCTCTGGAAGAAGGCTCAAGTTTTGTAATGAGAGTGTCTGATGTGATCTCCATCTGTGTGTGTGTAGCTGGTGCAGTTGCTGCTGTGTGATCTGCTGCTGGTGACGCGCACGAGTGTGTGGCGGGAGCAGCAGGTGGTGTCGCAGCAGAGCTCGCCCACGGCCGCCTCGCCTGCGGAGCTGCAGGGCTTCCAGCAGGACCTGAGCTCCCTCCGCAAACTCGCCCAGAGCTTCAGACCGGCCATGCGCAGGGTGAGACGCGCACACACACACACACACACACAGGGCAGAGTCCTCACCAAAACTCACACGTGGTCATACTTGTGTCTCAAGTTCATTGACCTAAGAAATGTTCTGTTAGTGCATACAACGTGTCCTGGGTCAGGCAGTACGGCCGAAATCTTATATAACCAACAAATGCTGTACACCATGACATCGCCCAGCCTCGATAATTATTCAAATTTTCTATATTGTGAAATATTATTACAATTTAAAATAGTTATTTACTATTGTAATATGTGTTAAAGTGTAATGTATTCCCGTGATCAAAGCATCATTACTCCAGTCTTCAGTGTCACATGATCCTTCAGAAATTATTCTTATATGATGAACATTTATGATTATTAATGTTGATTTTTTTTTCTGATGAATAGAAAGTTCAAAAGAACAGAATTTATTTATAGAAAGCTTTTGTAACATTACACGCACTACCGTGCAAAAGTTTTTTTTTTTTGTAGAAAAATTAATAATTTTATTCAGCGAGGATACATTAAACTGATCAAAAGTGACATGTATAATGTTACAAAAGATTATATGTCATATAAATGCTGTTCTTTTGAACTTTCTTTTCATTAACCCTCTTAACTGTCGCCTTTTTGATCGCCTTTTTTCGTAACATTACACACACTACCGTTCAAAAGTTTGGGGTCAGTAAGATTTTTTATTTTTTTTTTGGAGAGAAATTAATAATTTTATTCAGCGAGGATACATTAAACTGATCAAAAGTGACATGTATAATGTTATTACAAAATATTATATGTCATATAAATGCTGTTCTTTTGAACTTCCTATTCATTAACCCTCTTAACTGTCGCCTTTTTGATCGCCTTTTTTTGTATCATATATTTTAGTAATGATCATAAATTGGGTATCATTCGAAAGCTTACAAACTCATAATTCATCCTGTGAAAACCGCTTTGAAATTGGATGTCGTGTTACCATGTAAACTGTACTTTCAATTCTTCTTCCGGGCTCCTCCCCCTAGTGGGCGGTGCCATGTTTCATATTACAACATTTATACTATTTTATATTTTTTTTAAACTTTTTATGTTTTTTATTTTAACTACTTTATAATCAAAATCTTTTCTAATCTTGACAAAACACATATCGTCGGAAAGTCTCAAGGGTCCATATTTGGCGACTGTTTTGTGATGGAAGACACACTCATTCATGTATATATTTAAGAAAAATGTGTTATATTTATATATAAAATATTGATATAATATATATTATATAAATATATACTCTATATACATGCAAATATTAATTAAATATATACTTGAATGAGTGTATTTATATTTATACTAGGGCTGTCAAAAGATTAATCGCGATTAATCGCATCCAAAATAAAAGTTTGTGTTTACATAATATATGTGTGTGTACTCTGTTAATTATTATTTGTATATAAATACACACACATTCATGTATATATTTAAGAAATATTTGCATGTATATACTGTATATACATTTATATAATCTGTAATATATATAAATATCAATATTTTATATATATAAAAATAATAATTTTTCTTAAATATATACATGCTTGTGTGTGTGTGTGTGTGTGTGTGTGTGTGTGTGTGTATTTATATATAAATAATAATTAATAGAGTACACACACATATATGTAAACACAAACTTTTATTTTGGATGCGATTAATCGCAATTAATCGTTTGACAGCACTACTTTTTATTCATCAAATTATCCTGAAAAAAGTATCAGTTTCCAAAAAAAAAGAAGCAGCACAATAATGATAACAATAATAAATGTGTATTTAGCGTCAAATCATATTAGAATGATTTCTGAAGGATCATGTGACACTGAAGACTGGAGTAATGATGCTGAAAATACAGCTTTGATCACAGGAATAAATTACATTTTACAATATATATCAAAATATTTCACAATATTACAATTTTTACTGTATTTTCGAACATTTTAGCAGATTCACCTGCTTAAAGTGGCTTCCAAAAAGGCTTGCACAATAATCTTGTCCAGTTAGGAAGTACGAATATGACAATAAAAGCACAGGTTTAACTGAGCTTCTCTAGCGTAGCTTGACTTGCTTCCCTGTGTAACTCAGTGTCTCTCTCTCTCTCTCTCTGTCTCTCTCTCTCTCTCTCTCTCTGTCTCTCTCTCTGCAGCTGTTCCTGCATGAAGCCACAGCTCGGCTGATGGCGGGCGCCAGTCCCACACGCACACACCAGCTCTTGGACCGCAGCCTGCGCCGCCGCGCCACGCCTGGAAGCAGAACAGGTGATTTCTGTGCTCTGAGCCTTTCCAAGACACTTCCTGCTCTAGCTTCTTCTCTCCTGTGACTCTTTCATTTAAATGTCTTTATTTGAATACAATTGTTTACATCAGAGACTTTTTTTTGACAATTTAAAGGGGTCATGAACTGGCTTTTTTAATTTTTTATACTGTTGTCTGAGGTCAACTTATGAAGTTTGTGTGGTTTTTACATTCATAATCATCATAATGAATAAGTAATAGGCTATTTTCTGCCGTGGTTTTGAGCCTCTCTCCTGGAACGCTCTGTTTTTATGGGCGTGCCGCACTGGACACTTGGAAGTAAACGCCCACGGCTGTGATTGGATAACAGTTTTGCATAATAATGAGTTTCGGCTCCCCAGTCAGTACATGTGGGGAATTGTTTTTAAAACTTCCATTGTGGAGAAACGGCAACCGGAATCTGCCCACAAAACGTCTTTATCAAACAAACACAATAATTTATCTTTCATCCACTCGCAATTAATATGAATGTTATATTTTATTACTTGGCCCGCCCGATCGGTGGATATATCCGTGAACCGCGCATCACTAACACACACACACACACACGTCAAGTACGTGCATCAGCAAAACTTCACTGCAGACAAATCGGCATGTTCAAAACTTCCGCAACATAATCAGAAGATATCAAACGATCTATAACAATGCAATACTAACACATATAAAAAACAAGTTTTACTCACATGAGTGTTGCACCATTCCTGTCCGATCCAGTATAAAAGGCACAGCATTGTGTATTAATCTCAATCTGTTAATCTAAAAAAATCCAGTCTCGACCTGTGTCTTGTTTACAAACGAATCCGCGGTGAAATGAAGAGAACAAACGTGTAACGTCTTACACACATGAGCTGGAACTTCATTAAAAATAAAGTTCAACCACAAATTCCTAAAAGTAGAATCCGGAGGAAGCTTATGCAGCGACTGTGTTCTTCCACAACCAGGCACAGCGCAGTATCTTGCTATCTTCGGCATGTTTATTGCTCGGTAGCGCGATCACGATGAACTTTTATATATCAAAGGCTGAATGAAAAGTTGATTTCTCAATTCATGACCCCTTTAAAATAAGGTCCCGTTAGTTAATGCCTGAACTGAAGCAATGAGCAAGACTTTTTTTTTTTTTTGAAGTATTTATTAATTATTTGTAATGTTAGTTAGTTAGTTAAAAAATGCAATTGTTTATTGTTAGTTTATATCAGCTCCGGTTAATTAAAAAGTAAAATTTTTGATTTCAATAATATATTAGTAAATGTTGTGTATTTAACATCTAACTAAGATTAATAAATGCTCTAGTATTATTCCTTGTTTGTTCATGTTAACTAATGTAGTTAACTAATATTAACAAATCTTATTTTAAAGCGTTACCAAGAAATTAATACTTTTATATTTTCAGCAAAGGCACATTAAATGTATCAAAAGTCATTTATGATGTTACACTTTTTTTTTTAAGCTGTTCTTTTGAACTTTATATTCCTTAAAGATTCCTGTAAAAAAATATCATGCTTTCCACACAAATACTACGCAGTACAGCTGTTTTGATCACTGATAATAATCTTAATGCCACTGTCGCCTTTGGCTTGGCTTGCTCAGTTGGGGACACTACATTTTCAACTAAATATCCGAATAAATGTAATTACTAAACTAAATTAACTATATAAACTAAATGACTGATCTGCCCACATTGTCACTGTATGATAGTTGAAATGAGCTGATGACAGTAGTTCAGTACATTTTTCAAGTATATATTTTATCAGTGTTTTTCTTTGGAAAATGTTTAATTAATTACATTCCAAAGCATAATTTATAATCTCATATGTTTCATAAATAAAAGTTGTTGTTGTTGTTGTTTTTTTTACCTTGAATACTTAATTACATTAAAAATATAGTACTTTCTTACTTGTACTCATGTAAAATTTTAATGACTTCGACTTGAGTAAAAGTATACAGTACTACATTTTTAATGTAATGAAGTATTAAATGATAATCAATATGAATATAGTGCAGTAAAAAGTACAATGTTATGTTTGAGAAGGTTGTTAAGTAACATTTTTCCAAAGAAGAACACTGATAAAGTGCCTATACTTGAAAAATAAAATTACTTGGAAAGTAAAAAACACTTACTTTTAAAAGTACTGCCCGCCTCTGAGAGCGGCTGTACGGCCGAATCATATTCTGTTGCATTATTTTCCTGTTTAACACTGTGAAGCTGCTTTGGAACAATATGCATTGTAAAAAGCGCTATATAAATAAGGTTGACTCGATCATAAATGTTTCTTGAGCAGCAAATCATCATATCTGAGTGATTTCTGAAGGAGCATGTGACAATGAAGACTGGAGTAATGATGCTGAAAATACAGCTTTGATCACAGGAATAAATTGCATATTCACAGATATTAAAATAGAAAAGACTCATTTTAAATTGTAATAATATTTCACAATTAGTGTTTATTGTATGTATGCATGTATGTATTTATAAATAAGGTGTGTGTATATAAATAGTGTATATTAATAATGTTGTGACCTGCACATTTTTTTAAAAAAATTTTGTCATCAAAAATAATACATCATATCTATGAAGTACATGATTTAAATACATTGATAAATATGGTTTAAAAAAAAAATATATATAAATATATAAAACCGTAAAAAACACTTCTGTTACTTAAAGAATAATATATATATATATTTATTTATATATATATTAGGGCTGTCAAAAGATTAATCGCGATTAATCGCATCCAAAATAAAAGTTTGTGTTTACATAATATATGTGTGTGTACTCTATTAATTATTATTTATATATAAATACACACACATTCATGTATATATTTAAGAAATATTTGCATGTATATACTGTATATATACATTTATATAATCTATAATATATATATAAATATAAATGTTTTATATATAAAAATTAAATAAAAATTCTTAAATATATACATGCTTGTGTGTGTATTTATATATAAATGATAATTAACAGAGTACACACACATATATTATGTAAACACAAACTTTTATTTTGGATGCGATTAATCACGATTAATCTTTTGACAGCCCTAATATATATATATATATATATATATATATATATATATATATATATATATATATATATATATATATATATATATATATATATATATATATATATATATATATATATATATATATATATATATATATATATATAATGCGCAAGTAAAAACTGTAATATTGTGAATGAAACATCTGGTATTGGTAAATTGAAATTGTTTTTAAAATTGTGTTTATATAATGTATAATCTTATCATTTATTTTATATATGATATATTATTTTCCAATGAAAATGGACGATTTTGCAGGTCATAACAGTTTTTCAATCACATCATTTCAATTTAAATCATGTATTGTATTGCAGTTACTAATAAAGTCATGAGCCAATAGGCAAGTAACTCCGTTGAGTGTTAGTTTTGCACCCTGCTTACGTTTAATGTGTGTGTGTGTGTGTGTGTTCACAGAGGAGTGTGAGATGCATCCAGGCCAGCGCGAGCAGGCAGAGGCCGTGATTCTGGCGTGCCGTTATCTGCCCCCTTCCTTCCTGTCCGCTCCGGGCCAAAGGGTGGGCATGCTGGTGGACGCCGCCCGGACGCTGGAGAAACTCGGCGACAAACGCACCCTCCACGACTGCCAACAGATGATCATCAAACTAGGCAGCGGAACGACCGTCACCTCCACCTAGCCAACCACACACACACACACACACACACTTTAAGAGCACTTTTACAAAACAC
This sequence comes from Gobio gobio, assembly GCF_949357685.1. Classification (NCBI taxonomy): domain Eukaryota; kingdom Metazoa; phylum Chordata; class Actinopteri; order Cypriniformes; family Gobionidae; genus Gobio; species Gobio gobio. Next base: position 70,048,107 of record NC_137097.1, on the reverse strand, counting down.
ACCCCAACGTCTCTCCATCAACACGCTCTTCATTTCAGGCCTCAGTCGATGCCACCCAGGAACGTTTTTCTCCCCAGCAATTCATCAAGTTTTTTTGATATGAGATTAATTATTTAACTTATTTATACGCCCTACACAAAGATCGAGCGGAAGGTATTTTTTATTCCATTTCCTGTGTGAAATGGCTCTGTGAAACGATGCTGACTTTGGCCACAAGATGGTGTTTTGGGGTGAACTGGACGCCGGTGCTTGAATTGGACATGTATTGTAGAGCTTTGCTTTACTGTTAGCACCTTTTGGGAGACGCAAACATTACGATAGAGGACAAAAAAAATAAAGTATCTGCTATCGTCTGGGATGAATTCTCATCAATTTTTGAGAAAATTAAGTCTTTCTTTTGTATATATTTTGACTAAGTGTATTTATGATTCGTCTGACGCTGTAGGTGAGCAGTATTTGAAGAGGTGCTCGGTTTGAATGATTTGAAGAACCGTAGCCACAGTATGACAATGTTCACTGGATTTGTGTCCATTTGCACTATTTAGTGAGTGGGCCGCACGGTCACCTACAGACAAAAAGAGCCCGCCGTTTGCCATTGAATCAACTGTTCATTTCGTGTTTCCCAACCATTTCGGTTGCGAGTCTTCCATTGGAGTTAGTAGGACATCCAAATAATTTCATCGGCATCGAATGTTCTTGAGGTATTGGTTCTAAAGCAAAGACATCAGCGTTAACATCTTTATCCAAAGATACGATTTGATACCTGCAGCGCTTGTTAGGGAGAGGACCGTATTTATGTTTCCTTTCTAGCCGGACTCTTGATTACTAGACACGTTTTTCTACCCGCAGTAACCGTGAGATTTGCAATTGACATTCAATACTTGTTCGCTAACTTTTCTGTAGTGCTTGTGATCAAATCTCAAAGATGAAACGTGTTCAGACTTGCAGACGCACACACATAGTATATCCTATATTGTCTTCTATTTGATTTATTCTTTCAGATTGTAAATAAAAGTCTTTTGTAATGAAATCCTCCATTGTGTGCCTTTGACTCCTGATGTTAAACTCTTTACAATCATTTAAGAGATGTGTAAAATGTGTTGTTCAGGAGGACATTTTTAATGATGCAAAACTATTTTGATATCAAATAAATGCAGTTCTTTTGAACTTTCCATTCGTCAAAGGTTTCCACAGAAATTCTGCGCAGCACAACTGTTTTCAACATTGATAATAATGTTTCTTGAGCATCAAATCATCATATCAGAATGATTTCTGAAGGATCATGTGACACTGAAGACTGGAGTAATGATTTGCCCACAGGAATAAATTACATCACAATAATATTTGAGATCAAATAAATGCAGCCTTGGTGAGAATTAAAAAGTCCTGCCTATCCCAAACTTTTCAATTGTATTCCAGGTATTTCTGAATAAATAGTTCTAAAAAGCTCCCAGATAAAATGCCATTATCGTATTTTTTTCTATAACTGTTGAATTTGCTCTATATTTAACTTTTGAACCAAAAAAGTTACATAGTGTAGCGACCGATTACGTCATATCGGTAATTTACTAATTTCCGGTTAAAGCTGCACTATGTAAAATTTTTTCAGTTAAATATCGAAAAACCACTAGGCCAGTGTTATATATTTTGTTCAGTTGAGTACTTGCAATATCCCAAATGTTTCCAACTATTTGTAAATCTTGAGAAATTGCTCTTTTAACCAATGAACCGGGACGTGTGAGGGCGTCGCCTGTCGATGACGTCATATCTGCGTTCCCCTCGGTTTCTGGTTTTATTTTGCATAAACGCTTTACTCACTGCAGTGTGAACAAGTGTCATAGCAGCCGCCGAGAGAACGCTCAGAGTAACGTCATCACATCATTTTTAACACACTCAGATGTGTCTAATATGATAAACAGAACTGCGTTACCTCATACTCATGACCGGAAAAGAGGAAGTGGCGCCGGCGACTGTGGCATAATAAAAGTCCCGCTGCTCGCGAGGCGTGTGTTGTGTTCATCTTATTAACAATCGCTCCTGTGGTTCCTCAGCTCCCACAACACTCGCTCCTGCTTCTGCTTCACTACAGTAACGTTAATAATCACATCAACATGATTTCTGCCCGAGTCCTGTCCGGATTCTTTTCCACCGGCTGTGAGGTGAAGACCACATGTCCCAAGATTCTGTGCTCAAACGTGGCATCATCAAACTACGCCTTTGTTTTGACCTCTAGCCGACGGAAAAGTTACATAGTGCACCTTTAATATCTTGTTTAAAATAAATGAATAAAGCAATTAGTTATATCTTTTCTAGTAAGCTATCAAAGGAATGTTAAGAAGTTGCCATGTCTCTCAGCGTAACAACACTTGCTACACCTTTTACTCTAAATATATATGTTTATTTATTAAAGTAAACTTCTGCATAAAACATTTCCACTCGTCTTGAGAACACAGTTTAAGCTTTTGGTTAAAATTTCCCTTGTGAAAATTAACCATGGTTTTATAGTAAAAGTATAGTAACCATGTTTTTTTTGTGGCTAATTGATTACTATTTATATAACCACAGTTTTTCCACAAATATCATGGTTAAACTATGGTTAGAGTAGAAAAGCCATGGTTAATACCATGGTTTAATTATAATAACCATGTTTTTTTAGTTTTATTTGAAGTAAAACCATGGTTAATTTTCGTAAGGGGCACCTTCATTATAAAATTGACTCTTGTCTTAAATGTTTGTCACTGTCCTCATGATATGATATCATTAATCCTTCAGTCAACGCGTATTTTTCCCTGATTCACTATGGCAAGCGTATTATAAGTGCCTGGACGTTTTTCCATGAGGAGAGTTTGCTGGCAAAAAGAAAACGCGACAGAGCTCATAATAAAAACAACAACACGAATCTACATTGGCTTTTTAGAGATGGCGAGACCTGAGGGATTTGAAATGTTGTAAAAGCGACGCACAGATGGCGTATTTATTGCTCAACAGGTGAGTAAGGTATTTTATTGAACAGATACATTTCCATATGTAACGTTAGCTCTCTAGAGTTCGTTGTAAATTATTATCTATTGTGAATGGTAGTTTCGTTATGGGTTGTTGTAGCACTGTGCTGGAATTTATTTTCAACGAAGCTAGTCACAATTCCATCTAAACCGGTTAGCTTATCTCTTAAAGGGATAGTTCACCCAAGAATGAAAATTAGCCCATGATTTACTCACCCTCAAGTCAGGTGTATACGATCTTTCTTCTTTCAGACAAATACAATCAAGAGTTATATTAAAATATGTCCTGGCTCTTCCAAGCTTTATAGCTGTTTCTGTTTTGAAGTCCATGAAAGTGCATCTATCCGGGAGGTTGATAAAGGCCTTCTGAAGCGAAGCGATGCGTTTGTGTAAGAAAAATATCCATATTTAAAACTTTACAAACTGTAATCTCTAACTTCCGCTAACTGTCGTCCGCGCGTTCTTCCAGCGGATGACGTTGGACACTCTGGGAAGTTGAAAGTGTATTTAAACTGGGTCATTTATGTAGTAGAAATATGAAATTATTTTTGAATTTGGTGCCTTCTAGACTGAGAAAAGATTTTTGTCTCATGTGGATGAAAGACAACAAATCCCACAATGCACTTGCCTCGCTGCCCTACGAGGCCACTCCCAAAGCCACGGCTACTGGTTATCACTTGCCCACCGCGGCTCCACCCCACCGTCGTTTAGATATTCATAGTAATAAAATAATTTCGTTCAGTTAGAGAATAGACACTACAATTAAAAACTGATCGATCGTGTCTTTTCAATAAAGTGTGAGTGAGCCGAACGAAAGTCACGGCACAGACGCAGCTGCAGGAGTCAGATCTCATTCATCACGCGTGAAGAGTTGAGATAAGCGCGGTTGATATTCTCAGTGCGTGTCCAGTCTGGCGCGTTTTCTGATCGCATATGGAAGCTAAACTATCATAGGAATTCATTGAAAAGTTGAAACACTCACTTTGCTCTGCACCGCTCCGTTATGAATGCCAGAGGCCGGGCACATTTACATTCTGTGCGTGAGATTTCTCCCCTGTGGGCGGGTTGATAACATGCGGAACAGCTCCTTCTAGTGGCTATAGTCTCTAGCCTCTGGCCAAAAAAACACAGATGACGCAAAATTACGATATTTGCGTCATCGAAGGATTTTATTTCCAGAAATAAAATGCATAATTCTCTCGTCTCAGGGGGATATGAGGGGGGAAAGTACCATCATTCAAATATACTACCGGGTTTCTACTGATACAAAGCCTAATGCTAAATCACTGAAGTTACCCTTTAAATAGGGCATTATTTGAGGGGACAGCCTTTTGTTGTGGTGTCCGAAACCATAGTGGACGTTATTGAGTGCACTCATTCTATCCCACATTGCACCGCAATAACGAGTGTACAGCCGATGTACACACAACGGCTGTCCGACTTCACTCACTCGTTTTCATTCACTCCTTCAAGTGAACTGTATTAGTGGACTAATGTAGGAAATAGTGATTGAGGGTTTAGGGGGCCATTTCGGATTCAGCCCTATAGCGTTCCAGTTCATTTTTATTATGCCCTTCTCTCGTTAACTTCCCTCCGTCTCGTTCACTCGGATGTGCGTCATTGCTTATGTTGCATGAGCGCCCACTACTGGAGGAACATTTGCAATGGACTGAACTGGAACGTCCCTTGATCACTTCGAATCCACTATGGAGTTGATTTATTATTTATTTTTTTTCCTTTACGAAATTGCTTAATGCAGCATTCTATATGTATATAGGTGTATTTGGGTTGTTTTAAATGTTTGTAAAAATAATAAAAATATCAGAGTTGTTTGTGGTGGGGTGAATTAAACGCGATATGCGGTGACGTCACAATCGTGTTGCATTGTGGGATATGAAGCTGCCTGAAGTGTACATATGAAGTAGACTCGTTCAAAATCGAGGGAGCGAGGGTCTGTCCATATAAACTTCCCTTGTCCACTTCACGAAGTGGAACGCACTTCAAAATGGCGGTGGGGATTCCCCCGAAGGGAAGTTCGCAAGTGCGTGTCTAAAACTGGAGTGGAACGCAGCATTGGAGAAAAGAGAAGGTAAACCCCGCCTACTTTAATTTGATTGGCTATCTCATTCATTTTGACATTGACGAGCGCCGTTAGACCTGAGGCAGACCGGACTAAAAATGTAACTTTTAAACCTTTTTGTCATCCTAACACACAGAGCGCTGCGTGATGAAGTGCAGTGCAAGAATTTCAAATATTGTGGGGGACAATTTGGCCATTTCTAATTATTGTGGGGACTTGTCCCCCTCAATGTCTATGGTGGTTACTGGATAGATGCACTTTTATGGATTTCAAAACAGAAACAGCCATTATAAAGCTTGGACATTTTGATTGTGTTCGTCTGAAAGAAGAATGTCATATACACCTAGGATGACTTGAGGGTGAGTAAAACATGGGCTAATGTTCATTTTTGGGTGAACTATCCCTTTAAGCCTAGTAGTGAATTTGTCATGAGCTGTAGGATAATCATACTCATCTGCACAATCTAGCAGAGCCGAACCACAACAAAAACAAGGTTCTTCCACGACATGAGTGCAATTTTGTTTTTTAACCGCTAGAGGGCCTAACGTTGCACCTTTAATATAGCAGATTTAATGCTGATAATTTACATTTTATGACATTAAATTAACTTAATTAACTCAATGATAATTACAATTATATATCTGCCAATTACGTTTTTTGCTGTCACACAAAAAAGGTATGATTTCCAGAAATAAATGCAGAAAGTCATGTGTGCTGGTGGTTCACTTCACATGGGCTGAACATTCGAGACAAACTCTTAAACTTGAAATAGAAAGGGTTTGTTTCCATCTCGCCAAACCAACAGAAGCCCCCGGCGGAGTAAATAAAGGTGTTAAGGAAGCGAGCAGGCATAGATCTGTTTCTGTATGCCTCCAGATGCAATTTCAGACCGCTGGCTGTGAGACAGAGACATCTTTAAGGATAATAGCACTGAATTACTTTGCGTTGAGCGCCAAACAAAGACGCACCAAAACAAAACGTGATTTTGATCTCAATTCCAAAGACAGCTGTTCGTGTTCGCACATCTATTATATTTCACGGCGATACCAAACACACTTTGTAGCTGTGAACAAATTCAGTTCCAAAAACAAAAAAATCCTTTTAATTCATTGTTTTAATAACTTTTGTAAGCAATAACATATTTGTTTTATAGAAAATAAACATCTCTAAGAAATACTATACACAATTATAATAGTACATCACATCTTACATTTAAACAGCATCAAATACTTATATACACAATTACTTAGAGTTAGGAATCAAATAATTACGTGATGGTTCTGTCATCTCTATGCGCGGCCTTACCTGTAATACTGCGGTGAAGTGAAGCCTATAATACTGTATGTTAGTCACATATACATCTGATTAAATGACTATGAATTCTCATGATCAGTTTTTCACGTCGTCTGCTGCGTCATTTCACAAATAACATGAACAGAAATGTCAAATCTGTTTGTGACATGGATCTCTTCGCTGTGCGGATGTAACGGAGGCCAGCTAGTCGTCGCCGTGCGAGTAAACCTCACTCCTCTGATCGGCGGACCCGGGTTCGAGTCCCGCTTGGAGCGGGTGGTTCGAACATGAGGGGTTGCAATGGAGTGGAGGTTTAGGGGGGGAGTGTAATGGAGGCCAGCTAGTCGTCGCTGTGCTAGTAAACCTCACTCCTCTGATCTCAAGAGACGCTCTAGCGACTGATGCTAGAGGTTGCAGCCTTTAGCCTCCTTGTTAGAGCGTCCAACTCTCATGCAGGCGGACCCGGGTTCGAGTCCCGCTTGGAGAGGGCAGTTTGAACAGGAGGGGTTACATTGGTGCCGTGACCCGGATGGGAGTGAGGTTTAGGGGGGTGAGGGTAATGGAGGCCAGCTAGTAGTTGCTGTGCGAGTAAACCTCACTCCTCTGATCTCAAGAGACGCTCTAGCGACTGACACTAGGGGTTGCAGCCTTTAGCCTCCTTGTTAGAGCGTCCGACTTTCATGCCGGAGGACCCGGGTTCGAGTCCCGCTCGGAGAGGGCGGTTTGAACAGGAGGAGTTACACGGAGGCTTTCGTAAGTTCAACCAAAATTACAATCCTGCCATTATTTACTCATCTAGATGTTTCTTCCCAATCCCGTATGACTTTCTTTGTTCATTTGAGTTATTTAGAAGAATGTCCAAGCTGCCCTTTTCCACTCACTGAAAGTGAGGTTGTCAAGCTCCAAAGTGACAAGACGTATCATAAAATCATAGTGCTATATTTCATATCATGTGATGATACTATTCCCAGACAATTTCCCATGTGCTGTTGCTGTGTTTGTTTCACAGAAGAAAGAAAGTCATAAAGGTTTTGAGTAAATGACGACAGATTATTTTAGTTTTTCGGTTCAACTGTCCCTTTAATAAATGCAGAGAAGCTGATACACATAATACGAACTCAGTGTTGGGGAAAGTTACTTTTAAAAGTAATGCGTTACACTATTGCGTTACACCTTAAAAAGTAACTAAGTAGTTACTTTTTATTAGAAAGTAATGCGTTACGGTATTTTTGCGTTACTTTTTCTCACCTGTGCGAAATGGATAAGCCTCAGGCTGAAGGAAATGCAAGTTCAGTCAATAAATAGGAAAACTTGCGTTACTTATTTGAAAAAGTAACTCGGATACGTTCAAAGTAATGTGTTACCTCACTAGTTACTTGAAAAGTAATCTGATTACATACTTGTAATGCGTTACCCCCAACACTGTACGAACGCAGGTTATTTTTATCTCAGTGGTGCTGTTTTGTCTTCAAATGCACATGGAAATAAGCCTAGGAGTAGCAGTATATTAAAATAATGCATTTTTTTTTCATGATATCAGAATATTTAGACCTGTAAAGCACACCATGTACAATTTCTTTTTTTTCTTCTTCTTTGTAACATGTAAGTGTCCATTGAAATACATCCAGTGTTGCATGACATCTTCAAATTTCAATCCCCCTTCCCACAGCGGAAACACACGTGTGCCAACCAGTGCTAGGGGCAGCGGGCCAAATCCGCCAGCAGGTGTCCCCGACTGATAACATCCGCTCCAGAATACGGGATAAAACGGAAGAATGGCACATTCGGATTCATAACAAAAGTGTCTTTCCCTTTTTTTCTCCAGCTTTTGGTCGTGAAGGTTCTTGTGTTTGGGCCGGGTGCCGGATGGATTGGGAGATGATCTGATCTTGGTATTGCTACAGTATCTTTGTGCTTCGACTGAAGCCCCAGTTTTTCTCAGTGTCAGTGTCCACAGCAACTCGCAGCACGCAGGCAGACGCATGTCCTTGTTCTACTGCATAGGTGACATTCACCAGTCTTCATGCGCCGGTATATTACATAGCCTGAAAGACAGAACCATTTGAAATGCGTAAGAGTGGAGAAAGGCTTCATATTCATATATGCGTTATTAAGCCCCCTTATATAAACCTAATGTATGGGATTCCACATTTTAGGTACATTCATCACAATATTTCACTTTTTATTTAGGGTTCCAGGAGTTCACTTTTCCTTACTCGGATGGAAATGCTACAAACAAAACATGTTTACTTGGGAATATTGTTTTAATCCGCAGTCATGTTTTACTGCATCCCCAATATCAAAATCCATCCTGTGAGTCTTTTTTTAATTTTATAAATGCTTTATTTAAACATTCAGTTTACACTATAGCACAACAAAATTACAACTTAATAATAATTACGAATAACATCAATAGAGGGGGGGGGGGGCATAAATAATCAATACCATAGCTCAAAGTAGAACCAAATAGCATAGAAGAAAAGGAAAGAGGGCGTTACACAAATTAATAACAGTTACACATCGAGGACAGTGAAAAGTTTAGCGAACAGCAAAGCGTTATGAGTCAGTGAGTCGATTCAGCGGTTTGAATCGCCAAATTTCAGCAGTTTGGCGATTTGACACGCGATCCGAATCATGATTCGACTCACTGATTCATAACGCTTCGAAGCTTCATGATGCCGTGTTTTGAAATCGGTCATCACTATATAAGTCGTTATTTAGGGTTTTTTTGCACACAAAAACTATTCTCGTCACTCCATAAAGTTATTTTAGAATCACTGTAGTGAGATGGACTTTGTAACAATGTCTTTAGTACCTTTTAAGGGTCTTGAGAGTGAACCGTGCCATTGTGTCAATGGAGGCCTTTCAGAGCCATCAGATTTCAACTAAAATATCTTCATTTGTGTTCTGAAGATGAACGGAGGTCTTACGGGTGTCGAACGACATGAGGGTGAGGAATTAATGACAGAATTTTCATTTTTGGGTGAACAAACCCTTTAAGTAACATGACATCAACCTCCAGGAAGTGACATCATTTTGGAGGGAAAACAACAGCACACATAACAGTAAGTAATGGATTTAATAAATTTTTTGATGATTTGGTCTTGTTTCATATGAAAACATCTGTTTGATAATTTCAACATCAGTCTGATAATATCAGTATCTGAAAAAGATGTCATGAAGCGTATGGCTAACGCTAGCTCTTTATTTACATTCTGTTCATTGTCTTAGCATAGCTATAAATGCTGTGCTAAGCACATCTGTATGGATTTATGTATTCATAACAACATGCTAAGCAGAAATGATTGATTGACTGACGTAAAGACCATGCTGATAATGACAGATGTCCACAAATTTGCTGAAATTAAATGAACTTTAATGCTAATACTATAATTAGGCTACAAACAATAGGGGGGAATTCAGGGTGATTGGGAAGATGACTTGGAAAAAGTGTCCCAACCAACCTGAATTAACCCCTAATTACGAGATTGTTAAATATAATATAATAATTATTATAACAACTATTGTATAATCTGCCAATGTATCTCTAATCTGTGCGTTGTGCTTGACCTCTGTGTTGTGTATGTGTGTTTATTTGGTTGTGCATCACATGCGCCGCTCTCTAATTGCCTGCGCCGATATGAAAGCTGCGTCGAGCCGGGATCTACAGCCAGCCCGCTCTCGGAAAAAAAAACACTGCAGGACCGTTTCCTAATTGCGCTGACATGGATGTATTCTTGTTTTATGTATCTCTCTCTCCTCCTCCTCCGCAGCTTTTCTTGCTATTGCCCTCGTTCTCTCTCCCTCCTCTGCTCTGGGTCCGATCTCTCTCTTTCTCTCTGATCTCTGAGCTAATCCTTCTGCTCTTTAATGCTGGTAATCATTATCTCTCTCGCACCGCGATTTAACCGCAGCCCTGGTTTGTTAGGCAGCACTGCATTGATATTCATCACGTCCTCGTGTTCCAAACAAACGTCTCAGGCCACATCCACACAAAGCCAGAGCTTTCCCTATCCGATCTTTTTTTTCTTTCCTTGTTCTAGAAAAAAAACCGTAAACATGGCATCGCCTCAAGAAATAACTGCGTACATCACGAAACTACTGAAACCGACTCAATACCAGTATGTGGCGCTGTAATTCTGCCACAGAGACACTGAAAATGGAGGAGAAGACTTGAATGTACGGTTTGGCTGACGTTTTCAGATTTATCCACTCTGGGACCCGGTTTAAAAAAAATAGCAGATTCAGGCTCCCAAAACGGCGATACGATACAACATTTTTACGTATACAGCTAAACGCGTCTCCGTGTGTACGGGCTCTTAGTTTAGCGTGAACTGCTTAAAGGCATAGTTCTCCCAAATATTACAATTCTGTGATTATTACTCACCCTTCGTTCGTCTTCAGAACACAAATGAAGCTCAAAAGTTCAAAAAGAGATCATAACTAGTCCACATGAATTAAGCGGTCTATTTCAAATTTTCCCACTTCTGCAAGAACCAATGAGGTTCATTCTCGTGTTACGCAGCACGTTTGAGCTTCTGCAAGAACCAATGAGGTTCATTCTCGGTTACGAAGCACATTTGAGCTTCTGCAAGAACCAATGAGGTTCATTCTCGTGTTACGCGATACGTTTGAGCTTCTGCAAGAACCAATGAGGTTCATTCTCATGTGTTACGCAATACGTTTGAGCTTCTGCAAGAACCAATGAGGTTCATTCTGGTGTTACGCAGCACGTTTGAGCTTCTGCAAGAACCAATGAGGTTCATTCTCGGTTACGAAGCACGTTTGAGCTTCTGCAAGAACTAATGAGGTTCATTCTTGTGTTACGCAGCACGTTTGAGCTTCTGCAAGAACCAATGAGGGTTCATTCTCGTGTTTTATGCTGCACGTTTGAGCTTCTGCAAGAACCAATGAGGTTCATTCTCATGTTACGCAGCACGTTTGAGCTTCAGCAAGAACCAATGAGGTTCATTCTCGGTTACGAAGCACGTTTGAGCTTCTGCAAGAACCAATGAGGTTCATTCTCGTGTTACGCAGCACGTTTGAGCTTCTGCAAGAACCAATGAGGTTCATTCTCATGTGTTACGCAATACGTTTGAGCTTCTGCAAGAACCAATGAGGTTCATTCTCATGTGTTACACAGCACGTTTGAGCTTCAGCAAGAACCAATGAGGTTCATTCTTGTGTTACACAGCACGTTTGAGCTTCTGCAAGAACCAATGAGGTTCATTCTCGTGTTACACAGCACGTTTGAGCTTCTGCAAGAACCAATGAGGTTCATTCTCATGTTACGCAGCACGTTTGAGCTTCTGCAAGAACCAATGAGGTTCATTCTTGTGTTACACAGCACGTTTGAGCTTCAGCAAGAACCAATGAGGTTAATTCTTGTGTTACGCAGCACGTTTGAGCTTCAGCAAGAACCAATGAGGTTCATTCTCATGTGTTACGCAATACGTTTGAGCTTCTGCAAGAACCAATGAGGTTCATTCTCGTGTTACACAGCACATTTGAGCTTCAGCAAGAACCAATGAGGTTCATTCTTGTGTTACACAGCACGTTTGAGCTTCAGCAAGAACCAATGAGGTTCATTCTTGTGTTACACAGCACGTTTGAGCTTCAGCAAGAACCAATGAGGTTCATTCTCGTGTTACACAGCACATTTGAGCTTCTGCAAGAACCAATGAGGTTCATTCTCGTGTTACACAGCACATTTGAGCTTCAGCAAGAACCAATGAGGTTCATTCTCGTGTTACACAGCACATTTGAGCTTCTGCAAGAACCAATGAGGTTCATTCTCGTGTTACACAGCACGTTTGAGCTTCTGCAAGAACCAATGAGGTTCATTCTCGTGTTACACAGCACATTTGAGCTTCAGCAAGAACCAATGAGGTTCATTCTCGTGTTACACAGCACATTTGAGCTTCAGCAAGAACCAATGAGGTTCATTCTCGTGTTACACAGCACATTTGAGCTTCTGCAAGAACCAATGAGGTTCATTCTCGTGTTACACAGCACGTTTGAGCTTCTGCAAGAACCAATGAGGTTCATTCTCGTGTTACACAGCACATTTGAGCTTCAGCAAGAACCAATGAGGTTCATTCTCGTGTTACACAGCAAATTTGAGCTTCTGCAAGAACCAATGAGGTTCATTCTCGTGTTACACAGCACGTTTGAGCTTCTGCAAGAACCAATGAGGTTCATTCTCGTGTTACACAGCACATTTGAGCTTCTGCAAGAACCAATGAGGTTCATTCTCGTGTTACACAGCACATTTGAGCTTCTGCAAGAACCAATGAGGTTCATTCTCGTGTTACACAGCACATTTGAGCTTCAGCAAGAACCAATGAGGTTCATTCTCGTGTTACACAGCACATTTGAGCTTCTGCAAGAACCAATGAGGTTCATTCTCGTGTTACACAGCACATTTGAGCTTCTGCAAGAACCAATGAGGTTCATTCTCGTGTTACACAGCACATTTGAGCTTCAGCAAGAACCAATGAGGTTCATTCTCGTGTTACACAGCACATTTGAGCTTCAGCAAGAACCAATGAGGTTCATTCTCGTGTTACACAGCACATTTGAGCTTCAGCAAGAACCAATGAGGTTCATTCTTGTGTTACACAGCACGTTTGAGCTTCTGCAAGAACCAATGAGGTTCATTCTCGTGTTACACAGCACGTTTGAGCTTCTGCAAGAACCAATGAGGTTCATTCTCATGTTACGCAGCACGTTTGAGCTTCTGCAAGAACCAATGAGGTTCATTCTTGTGTTACACAGCACGTTTGAGCTTCAGCAAGAACCAATGAGGTTAATTCTTGTGTTACGCAGCACGTTTGAGCTTCAGCAAGAACCAATGAGGTTCATTCTCATGTGTTACGCAATACGTTTGAGCTTCTGCAAGAACCAATGAGGTTCATTCTCGTGTTACACAGCACATTTGAGCTTCAGCAAGAACCAATGAGGTTCATTCTTGTGTTACACAGCACGTTTGAGCTTCAGCAAGAACCAATGAGGTTCATTCTTGTGTTACACAGCACGTTTGAGCTTCAGCAAGAACCAATGAGGTTCATTCTCGTGTTACACAGCACATTTGAGCTTCTGCAAGAACCAATGAGGTTCATTCTCGTGTTACACAGCACATTTGAGCTTCAGCAAGAACCAATGAGGTTCATTCTCGTGTTACACAGCACATTTGAGCTTCTGCAAGAACCAATGAGGTTCATTCTCGTGTTACACAGCACGTTTGAGCTTCTGCAAGAACCAATGAGGTTCATTCTCGTGTTACACAGCACATTTGAGCTTCAGCAAGAACCAATGAGGTTCATTCTCGTGTTACACAGCACATTTGAGCTTCAGCAAGAACCAATGAGGTTCATTCTCGTGTTACACAGCACATTTGAGCTTCTGCAAGAACCAATGAGGTTCATTCTCGTGTTACACAGCACGTTTGAGCTTCTGCAAGAACCAATGAGGTTCATTCTCGTGTTACACAGCACATTTGAGCTTCTGCAAGAACCAATGAGGTTCATTCTCGTGTTACACAGCACATTTGAGCTTCTGCAAGAACCAATGAGGTTCATTCTCGTGTTACACAGCACATTTGAGCTTCAGCAAGAACCAATGAGGTTCATTCTCGTGTTACACAGCACATTTGAGCTTCTGCAAGAACCAATGAGGTTCATTCTCGTGTTACACAGCACATTTGAGCTTCTGCAAGAACCAATGAGGTTCATTCTCGTGTTACACAGCACATTTGAGCTTCAGCAAGAACCAATGAGGTTCATTCTCGTGTTACACAGCACATTTGAGCTTCAGCAAGAACCAATGAGGTTCATTCTCGTGTTACACAGCACATTTGAGCTTCTGCAAGAACCAATGAGGTTCATTCTCGTGTTACACAGCACGTTTGAGCTTCTGCAAGAACCAATGAGGTTCATTCTCGTGTTACACAGCACATTTGAGCTTCTGCAAGAACCAATGAGGTTCATTCTCGTGTTACACAGCACATTTGAGCTTCAGCAAGAACCAATGAGGTTCATTCTCGTGTTACACAGCACATTTGAGCTTCTGCAAGAACCAATGAGGTTCATTCTCGTGTTACGCTGCACATTTGAGCTTCAGCAAGAACCAATGAGGTTCATTCTCATGTGTTACGCAATACGTTTGAGCTTCTGCAAGAACCAATGAGGTTCATTCTCGTGTTACACAGCAAGTTTTAGCTTCTGCAAGAACCAATGAGGTTCATTCTCATGTGTTACACAGCACGTTTGAGCTTCAGCAAGAACCAATGAGGTTCATTCTCATGTGTGTCACAGCACGTTTGAGCTTCGGCAAGAACCAATGAGGTTCATTCTCGTGTTACACAGCACGTTTGAGCTTCTGCAAGAACCAATGAGGTTAATTCTTGTGTTACGCAGCACGTTTGAGCTTCAGCAAGAACCAATGAGGTTAATTCTTGTGTTACGCTGCACGTTTGAGCTTCAGCAAGAACCAATGAGGTTAATTCTTGTGTTACGCAGCACGTTTGAGCTTCAGCAAGAACCAATGAGGTTCATTCTTGTGTTACGAAGCACGTTTGAGCTTCCTCAAGAACCAATGAGGTTCATTCTTGTGTTACACAGCAAGTTTGAGCTTCTGCAAGAACCAATGAGGTTCATTCTTGTGTTACGAAGCACGTTTGAGCTTCCTCAAGAACCAATGAGGTTCATTCTCGGTTACGAAGCACGTTTGAGCTTCTGCAAGAACCAATGAGGTTCATTCTTGTGTTACGCAGCATGTTTGAGCTTCAGCAAGAACCAATGAGGTTCATTCTTGTGTTACGCAGCAAGTTTTAGCTTCTGCAAGAACCAATGAGGTTCATTCTTACGTTTTTCCGAAGATGAATGAACGTATTACCGGTTAGTTTAGAACGACATGAGGGTGACCAATTAATGACAGAATTTAAATTTTTGGGTGAAGTTACAGACCTGTACAGGCAGCTTTTCCAAGTTTACAATGTAAACTTTGAAAAAAATGTATTTAAGAAAATCTCTTATTGACTTATATTGTTGGAATGTATGCCTTGACTTCATTGCAACATTTGCATTTGAATTGTTATTGGTCTAGTCTTTTTATTTATATATTTAACCGTTTTTCATCACCGAGCACCTAGTGTTGATTTTAGTGAGTACCCAAATGAATATAAGATGCGTGCCAACTCTGCCGAGTGTCAGTATAACAATGGCAAAACGACTCTGATGCAGAACCTAAATTTACCCTAAACTTTAACACTATTCTTTTGTTGCCTGGCTAGAACTGGTATTTCCTTGATGAAATGCAAATGGGTTTTTTCTCATGCAAGAACAGGGGAAAGAACAGCAGCCTTCTCTTGCCCTGCCTGCTGCGCTGCCCCCTTCGGCCTGACTTAAAGCTCTGCCTGTGCTGCATTGCTGTTGTCATGTTCTCAAGCCACGTGAACCTAAAAGAGAGCTCGCCACTGAGTGCATGTGAGCACAGAGGAGAAGAGGAAGATGAAGAGGAAGAGGAGATTTCCTAGGAGACCTGGACGGGGGTGGTATCTCTACCGCTCGCTTTCATTAAAGCGGCAAATTGGCATCCCAGAGACCCAAAGCCCTTAGATCCCCCTGCTGATGTGTGCTCTGCTTGTTCTGAACTTTCTCCTCTGCTCTGTTTGTCTGTCTATTTCTCACTCATCCTGTTCTCTTCTTCCTTTGTCGTGGGAGGGTGAAAGAGGATGGGAGGGGTAGAGCTGGAGAGAGGAGGGTGGGGTGTTTTGATCTCCATCCAGGTTTTGCTTCACTGTCTCCGACAGGAAGCTGTACTACTGCTGAATATCATTTCTCTTTCTCTCTTTCTGCTATGCCCATTTTCTCTGCCTTTCTTGTTCCGTCTATCTCGTTTTCTTTCTCTCTCCCTGACCTCCCTCAGTTGTAGTTCACAGATTGCCTGTAGGTGGCGAATGCATAAGCAAATGCAACAGTATAAGACCAAAGAGGCATGTGAAACTAAGTGAGGGTGAGCATTACTAATATTTGCCTGGTTTCACATACAAGGTTTAAGCCTAGTCCCAGACTAAAATGCATGTTTGAGCTGTCTTGACTGAAAGCCATTGTTTTATCTCAAGATGCCCACCAGTAATGTTTCATTTTTCTTTTTCTAAGGCAAATTTATAAAGCTACTTAAATGCCCTAATTGAACTAAGGCCTAATCCTGGCTTAATCTAAGCCCTGTCTGTGAAACCAGGCCTACATTTCTTGATACTAACCCTAAGTATTAAACTTTGGCATGCAACCTGCTACATTTTACGAATATGAATGATACCCCAAATGGTGTTGATTGTTGAGGAGGGGAGTGTTATTGCATTCCAATCAATTAGATACTTTTTGCCTGATGGACAATGACATAGATGAAGCATGTCTAGTGATCTAATTAACCAAGTCGTAACAACTGCGTATCAATATTCAAAAAGCCCTCTCGATACATTTGCAATGACATTGCAACACTGGCATCATTGTGTACTTTTTACACAGGTAATCAACTTCTAGAAAATGCTCACAGCAATCAACATTATGCCACAAGTGTTGTCAAATGAAGTTGTATTACGTTGTTCCAAGCCCATAAACTTCTTCAGTAGAACATAAAAGAAAACATTTTGAAGAATCTTCAAGCAACTCTTTGCAGTGCGGGGCCGAGAGCTGTGGGACCGGAGCGAAGTGTTAATGAGTGCCTCCTGCGCTCCACATCGTTCTCGAGTCTCACGGAGGAGATCCGGAAGGATAAAAGGAGGAGTGACGAAAGTGAAAGACATGAGAGGACCAGGCCTGATCGACAGCTGTTGTCGTAATGAGCTGTCGCTGTTTGGAAAAGATATGTGTGAAGATTCTTCAAAAATGTTCCTGCTGGGTTCAAGTAATGGAGGGTGAGTGAATAATGCAGAAATTTGATTTGTAGGTTTAGGAATTTGCTAATTCAGTATGATATTTGTTTTGAGTAATGAAACATGTTTTTAGTTTTAGTTTTCTGCTTCATTCATGAGCCAAGACCTTTAGTGAAAGACGTGTATGTTCCCCATCCAGTAATAATCACCAAGCAGCACTTCTAAATGTCTTCTTTTTTTCTTCTCTTTAAAGTTTGTGGCTTCTAAAGGGGAACAAGGAGACGGAGAGAGACTAGAATGTCTAATTAACATCCCTTCACTAACTTCTGCTGTCAGTAGAGAGCTGCACAGTCAATAGCAGACAGATAAGGGTGAGATATGCTCAGGGCTCATCTGTTGCCCTGAGAGATGGTGCTGATGAGGAACTGTGTGCTCTGCTGTCTAGTTTCACTCCTTTCTGTTGTTATGGAGGTGGTACAAGGACACTGAAGTTCATGGTACAATGGGGGTGTCTTTTAGATCAGAGATGTCCTTTGCTGTGTGCAAAACCAATTCACGTGCTTACCTTGTGTTTCGAACAGCTAATAGAGAAGGTCTCTTCTTGAAACGTGCAGCCTGGAAAAAGATAGAGAGAAAAGAAAGGGAAGGTATACATTAGATGCCATTGGAAATGGAAAGCAAGGTCAGCTTGCCCTTTTGTTTCTGAATTCACCCATCTCCAGTGGTGTAACAACCACTTTCTATAATGACAATTTCTGTTGGCAGAGAGCAATGCATGATGGAGGGAATCTACTCCCAGCCTTGGATGACATGCCATAGAGCATTCACGGACCATCTGGTGCATATTGTCCAGAGCTGACGATAACTGCCAGATCCAATTCTATGCAACTTCTGGGAGTTAGAGTACACAGGGTATTATCAGTCAAGCCAGTTCCCAGGAAGCTATAATGAGTGCTTCCAATGAATAAATAGACACAAGAATTGTAGTAGGTAAACTAGATATCATAATGTTTGCCGTTAATTAAGTGAAGTACTTCATAGGACAATTATTCTGTAAGCACCATTGTCACAGCTAAACGTCACAGAAAACATAAAAAGTATAATTGGTTGTTTTTACCTGTTGGTCAGAAACTTCCTATCATGTCTTAAGTTGATAGTTTAAAGTATGGTTTGTGAGACTAATAGGACTAGTAATAAAACCCTGTTCGGTTTCTAGACAGAGCTTCATGTGGAGTGGAGGGTGGAATCATTGGATGGACAGTACATATTGTAGACAAACAAACAGCACATTTCAAAATGTCACTTACCCATCTCTTTGGCGCAGACATAATGGTACCGCTGAGTGCAGCTCTTCCAGCTGCAGCAGATGGAAGCTCCTTCACCTTGGCACCTGGAGCATTTCTGGGATGAAACAGAAAGCCTGAGGAGCTTGTCTCTAAAATATCGACTCTTTCCTTTACAGCCCTCTGAGCTACCACAAGTTGCAGATAAAATAGTATAACTGATATAATTCTATACCTACTAGACTCAAAGTATATTATTAGTATAATTTAGGCTTGCTACGATATTCAGCCGTGACACTGGCTCACTAAATACATGTATCAGTGTCTAGAAAGAAGTCACGGATATTACAGTTGATTTTGTTTCCAGGTGAGTCATGGTGGGATACAATATGGTGCAGAAAGCTATGTTCTGAGATGTGCTCTTGTCTCACTTCTTAACAGTACATAAAGTTATTAATGTAGAGTGTTTAATATAAATGAAACACTTACTGCAGTTGCAGCTTTCTGAACAGCCTCCTTCAGCCCAAAGAGTTTGCCTGCTACCAGAATTATGCCTGTGGTCCAGACGGCACAAGCTTCATGAGCCCAGTGCTCTTTCGCCTCAGCCTCCATCTGCAATCTCTGCAGAGCGTTTCCACTGCCCTCCTCGCCAGCAGGGGGAGAAGCTCCACTAAGTTTGTTCTGCAACAGCAGTAGTCTTTTGAATCTCATCCGCAAGGTGGGGCGGGTTCTTAACGATCCCCTAATTGCCCTTTTCCCCCTCCTGGGATGACCACTGTGTCCTTCAGTTGCACTATCTTGATTGGAGTCCTTCGCACATGCACTCTGCAAGTTGATTTGCTCTGCGATGTAGCTGACCTCTGTCTCATTTGCACAGTTGCTGTTTTGTCTGAAATCATTCCTGTGTGTGGAAGACAGCATTTTTCGTGGTATGCCGTCCTCAGGATAATAGGGGCCGCACAAGTCCCCAAGCTCTCTGTAATTTGCTGGCTTTCCACATAGGCAGCACGTTAGACACCTTTCAATTAGGCTTTTGTTAACTAAGGGCCCCTGGAGCATTACTGAGGAGGTTGATACTGCCTCGGTAACTGTGACTGGATTTTTCATTTTAGCTGCACTCTTTTTTCTTGCCTGGCTGAGCATCTGCTCTTCCTCAGGCCTGTTGATGATGGTACAAAGAGACGCTAGCTCCAAAGAGCTGTCAATGTGTACATATGGTCTGAAAGAACATTTGCCATCTCCTAGTGCAGGATGCAAGTCTGATAATGTCCCCTTCACTGTTGGGGGGAGATCATTGCTGCATTTTGTCTTGATCCTGGGTCTCTTCACTACAACTTTGAGGACATTCAGAACCTTTTTTTTCGGGCCAGCCTTTTTTTTCTCCTTTACTTTGTCATCTTCTTTTTGACTTGAGAGTTCCTCCTCCTGTTTCCTTTTGAGTGATGGCCGCCTGCCTCGTTTGGATTTTATTAGTGGTAAGCATAATTCTGTCTGTGGCTCCTCATGCTGTGTCTGTTCACCTGTTTCTGGTAAAGAGAAGGAGGGTGGAGGTGGGGGTAATATATCAGTCTGATTAGGCTCCTGTTGCTCTACAATGGGGGTGCTTTCTTGTGGTTCAGTGCCTTTTCTTCTCCTCTTTCGTTGCTTCAGATGCATCTCGTGGTTGTTTTTAATGGCTCTCTGTTTGGCGAGTCTTGGCGTGTTGATAACTAGGCTCCCGGCCTCCAGAGCTACATCTGGTGCATCACTGCTCTCTACGGTGGCCCACGTTCTCCTCTTCTTCCTTGGAGTTTGAATTCCTGTGTTTTGGGTCTCTTGTGTACTTATTGTGCTTTCGCCCTCCACGTGAGTCACCTCAGGGGCGTTCATTGTCTCCTTCGGCTCTGATACCTGTGCCACTGGTTTTGATGATGATTCGTCTGGTACAATATCCGGTTGAATATTTAACGGTTGCTTTTTGGACCCTGGGGATGTGATTTTCTGAACCATTGCCTCGTATTTAAGTCCCCTGCCTTTCCGAGGAGGCAAATATTTGGTTTTAGTGGGACACTGAGGAGGTACAGAAGGCATGTCACTTATGTCATCAGTGGGAGGGTTATCAGTGGTTACTGTGGTGCTTACAGATTCTGCTTGCAAATGTTTTCCTCTCTTTCGCTTTCCCTTTGCAATACAGACTCCTGTGACTGTATCTAATGGAGGCTCCTGTGTCTTTACCTGACACTCTTGCATACCTTTCTTCCTCTTGTTGGTGTCTGATGATGGTAAACTGGATTTCCTTTTGGTGGAAACTATCTCTTCATTCGGTTGTTGAAGTAAATCTGTAGAGACATCCTTCTGCTTTGGCAATTCAAGATTTGAAGATTCGGTCTTACATGACTGATCCACAGTAACATTCTGTATTTGTGAGTGTATGAGCATCGCTGAAGGTGTCTCTGTTTTTTTGTCACTCTCTTGCTCTTTATCTTCAGTCATCTTTTCTTTTGTTTGTTTTCGTGATCTAAGCACCATGGACTTTCGATCTCTTGTTAAAGACTTTACGCAACTGCTTTCTAGATTCGACTCCAAAGTGGAACACACAGTTTCATCCTTCGTGGTGTCCACCACACCAACAAGTGTGTCCATAGTCAATGCTGTGCTCACATCTTGCAAAATAAGTTCATGTGTTTCCTTGGTATGATCTTTTGTAATCTGAATATTTTCATTTTGTTTTAGTGATTTTGTCTTAGAGGTGATGCCTCTTGGTCGACCTGGAGCTTTAGGTACTGACCCCTCAATTGGCTTTGACTCTGTGGTGGTTTGAGTTGGCTTTGGAACAAGCGTGTCTCCTGGTAAAGCCCCAGGCTTTGAGCCTTGTTTAGAACCAGATTTTGGACCAGATTTAGGACCTGGCTTTACACCTGGTTTTGGACCAGGCTTTGCATTTTCTGTGGACCCTGTGCATTTTAAACTTTGTTTGGTACCAGGTTTTACACTAGGTAAAACTTCATGTTTAGGACCGGATTTTGGACCAGGTTTTGAAATTGATTTTGGACAAGGCTTTGTACCAGGTTTTATATTTGATTTTGGACCAGCTTTTGGACCTGGTTTTGGACCTGGCTTTGCACCTAGTTTTGAACCTGGTTTTGGGCCAGGTTTTGAACCTGGTTTCCTTCTCTCTTGAGGGCAGACCTTTGGGCTATTTTGTGAACCATAGGAGCGAGTGCACATTCGCGATGGTAAACTCTCTGTCACTAGTTTCTGTGTTTGACTGCTAATATTCTGGTGAGCAGTTTCCATCTGATCAGGAATGAGGGCGCTTTTGCTGGAGGGCATACTGGGATTTTGGGCAGAAGGTGGATCACTGTCTCCTTCTACACTTAGCTGCCTTCTGATTCCTACACTTGAATGCATTATTCTCCTCCTGCCCCGTGCATGTTTCTTACCGAACATTCTTGTATGTGCAGATGGGGCCAAAGGCTCTGGTTTTGCTGAGGGAGTCACTGCACTGGGACAGCTTATCCCCGGTTCCATATCCTCATCCCCTTTCTTGGGAGAGGGTGGGGTGTCAGCCCAAGATGGTGCAGAGTGCAGTAATGACTTGCCTGGCAACTGAGGAGAGTCAGGCTCCAGTACCTTTGCATCACTACGATCGATGTGATGATCCCTAGCCTGAGCCAGTGGTGTTGTTTTCTCATTGAGAGCTGAGAAGCCACTCTTGGCAGTGTGAGGCTGAGTTGCAATGTCACATAAAGCTGACCTCCTTTCGCAGCCTCTGTGTGGTGCGTCCTGGGCAAAGCTTTCTACTGGTTCTGTGTTGACTTGCGGCATGTTTCCCATCTCCTCGAATGTACTTGCTCTATTATTAATGACCTCCTCTGAGGTTGTCAGATTCTCCTTTTCATCTCTCACCTCAGTGGAGTTATGGGAGAGGACAGACGGCTGTTCTTCAAGGGTGTCCACTGGTCCCTCAGTGCATGTGACGCTATCTACTGAATTCTCACTCTTTGAATTTTCTTCATTCTCTGGCAAATACAGATCAGTGGCTGAATTACCGGGTGATGTTTTCACTAGCATTTCAACATTGGTCTGTGGCTCTGATTTGAAATGTTCTGACTTTATTTCTTCATTACATTTGTGATTAAGTTCAGAAAAACAGTCAATTTCTTCTTCTGAGTTTCCTTTATCTAAATTGTATTTGTTTTGCAGACCTTGGTAGATATTTGCTTCTGTTTCATACGAGTAACCTTCCTCCAATACTGCTTTATTTAGTTTATGAAAAAGTGAAGGACTTTTCTCATCCTCCAACCACTTCTCTTGCTTTTCAGTGACCTCTCCTTTGCACTCACGGTCTGCAGACAGGTTTCTTTGTCCAATTTCTTCTTCATCAGTCATCCTCTCAGTCCATGCTGACTCCTCAAAGTTCTCCTTTAGAGTACTCTCTGAACACTTTATGTCTGGTGGTGAATTACTCTCTTGTTTCATAGGACTTGGAGCCGTCACACTGATGGGAGACCTCTCATCTCTAATGCAACGGAGAGAGCTGTTGGGCTCTTCTCCAGTCAATACTCTCTGTACTCTGGGGTCACAGTTGAGATTATCTTCAGAGGCTACACTCTGGAGACTTCGAACTGAGTCACCTGACCTAACAGATATATCGTCAGCTGAGTTTAAGGAACAAGTGGACGCTGTGTCAAGACTGAGACGTGAGTGTGTCTGGGTGTGTGCTTGACCTTTTTCCTGACCAAAATAGTAATAGCTCCTGTCCATCTGGTCCTCAGTGCTGCTAGAGTATCCTCCCTCCTGTAGTTCTGCTGTCATGGACCTTGGGGTGCTATAAGCATCAGATGGAGGAGGACCATGTAGGTTATCAGAACAAGATGACTCTTCCATACCTTTTAACTGACCTCTATAGTCCTCTCCCTTTTTTGCAGGGTTTCGCTTGCCAGTCTTTTTGTTAGCCATAAGAGCCTCTGACAGCAGCAGCTGCTGGACATTGTTGGAGATGTTTTCAACCTGAGATGTCAGGGCATTGAGGCTCCACAAACTGGGATTGGACAGGAGCTTTTCCGAGAATCGTTCTTTCATGGAGCTAGAATAGCTCTGGGACTGGTGGTTCACACTGGGTGATGAATGGGTATTAGGGGGCATCAGCATATTTTGGTCTTGCAAACTCGTGGATGAGGAAGCTGCAGGGTTGATGGGAGGTTGGCCATATTGGAATGAGTCAGGATTTGGCATTAGGGGGGATGGTGTAGAGTTATATGAGGGAGATCTTCCCACAGACCTTGCAGGGGAATGACTGGAACTTGGACTGCAGGTCTGGTAGTATTGTTCTGGTGATCTTACAGAAATATCTGTTATGCAGTAGTTTTGCTGGGGCTGATTGTAGTGCTGGAATTTCTGAAGGTTCTCCTGTGTACCAGACATTCCTTGCAGGGAGCCTTGTTCAAATCCAGACCGTGAGGGAGTTTGTTGATAACCATAATTATTCTGAGGCCTGTATCCACTCTGCTTTAGACTGCTGTGATTGCTGAGTTGTCTTCCATACTGTGCATTAGTTGGTATACCATAGCCTTTGTAACCATGTGGCATTGTATTACATTTCTCCATGTAAGATGACGAAGATGAAGAAGGGGGCTGCGAGTGCTGAGGGAAATGGAGGTGGCCCTGTGGATACATTAAAGGAGATGGTGTGGGATTGGGAGGGAGGCCCTGTTGATGGGAACTTGTGTAGGTTGAGGCAGAGGACTGGGAGGGGAGATGACACTGACTTTGAGAGATAGCTAGCATGTTCTGCTCTAGGTACTGGGATGACCCACTGACCCCAGACTCTAGCCGTCCCACCATGTCCTGTTCAAATTGGGTCATCTGAGCTGACTCATCCCATTTTTGCTGCAAGTGACCTTCACTAATATACTGGGCTGTGTATCCAGGGCCCATGTGATTGCTGTAGCCAGCCTGCAGGTGCTGATTTGGGGTCTTGGCTCCTCTATAAGGTTTTTTAGTCTGAGTAGCGCTGGTGTAGACGGGATAGGTCTGCTGTCCATAACAGTCCTTAGAACCTGCTCCCGCTGTTGACATCCCTGCAGCGGCTAGTGAGTGTGGCTCATAGCCCTGTCTGGACTGGCTGTGATGATGTCTATAACTCTCAAGGCGCGATAATTCTTGGGGTTCCTGCTGGTAGCAGTGCTGGTTGCCATGGAAACCACTCCGCTCTCTGAAGGACTGCATGACTTCGGCTAGGGGGCTCTTTGGAAAGACAGAGAAAAAACAGAAAGAGAGAGGCTGTGCTTAGTGGCTTCGTTTTCTTATCAGTGATCATTCTCTCGTTCAGTTAAATTGAATTCATTGCTGTATTTGTCCTAAAACAAATCACATTAGAATATATACATCATTCATAAAATTAAATCACATATCTCTCAATGAGCACTATAACATTTTACTCTCCCTTACTGCAGCTGCAATCAATCATTATTGTATTATATTGAATCTAGGAATTTGAGCCTATCTATTCCACATTTTGGTGGTTTCATCTTCTGTGATAATGTGTGCAACTATTATTATTTTGTTCAATTCTCTCAGATGGTTTTAAAACGTATTATCAGGGACCATGCATACAAACAAACCAAGCATTTTAATTTTGGTTCATGATGTGTTTTTATTAAAATAAAGGATATTTTGCATGTGCAATTAGAGGATTCTATTTTTTCGATGTGTGCTATTTGCGGATATCTTGCTTGGTAATTTGATAAAGTTGGCAATGTGATATTCTGGTAATATTCTGTTCTCAGCAGTGAGTTTAAAGTAGCAAGTGTGTGTTTTGTAGGCATAGATGGAGGCTGTTCTATTTCTCCACTCCAGTGCTGTAGGCCTGTCGAGGGATGGCCGCCCAGTCCCATCAGACACACACATTATTCATCTCACTAGTGCACTGTCTGAAGCCATCAGGCCCACGAGCAACGTGCTCCCCTCTTAGCACCTTCCCAAGAGGCCCCACCATCCACCACCGCTTCAGTTTTGCTTGTTTGCTGCTCTGCTTGTTTACACAGTGACCCAAATAAGACCACTCGGGGATCTATGCTTTAAGCCTTTAAAAATGCATACAGTATGTGGTGAAATGTACAAGCTGGCCAGAGTGAGCAAGTGAAGGGAATGGATCTTTCCCTTTCACATATTATTGCAGCATTAACATGTTATCCCACATTAAATGTGTTCCGATTTTTGTAGAATTGTTGGCATTCAGATCATTCTGCTTGAACATATCGCATGACAGATCCACCGTGTGCAGCTGATTAAAGACTTGTGTGTGGCTATGTTGCTGACACAGCTAGAGATCTTTTGAGAGTGTGGTCTAAAAGGTACAGTAAGTTTTCTAGGTCTGCTGAGAGGGCAGAATTCGTCTCCTGGGGTACCAAATAATGACAAAGATACCCTTACTGTAGAGTGTACTAGCATGGACTGGCCCATTTCCAGAATGAGTCAAAATCTACGGCTATGTGTCTCAAACTTAGTGCTCCAAAGTAGGTGTGAATTGTTGACAACTTTTAAAAGACACGTAGGTAAAACTTCTATTCCTGTTACTTGAGTTGTAGGCGTCGTTTGTCGTCATTCTCCTCCGTGTTGTATTTCTGAAGCTTGTTGAAGCAGAAAGAGAGTCTGGGGAGAGGGGTATGTTTAAGCCAGCTGTGAGCTCAATGAGCTTCTACGTACTTTAAGGCAGAATTCCCAGTGAGACTTTCACTACAAAATCATTCATTAACAGCAGAGTGACTGCATGTATAAACAGAGTATACTCTCTGTTGTAGCTGCATGTGTGTTTACCTCAAATGCAGTCAATACACTTTCTTTCTCTGGAGGCCTGTTTCACTCTCACTCTCATTCACACCTGACTTAATTATGCATTTGCTATGGATTGTATAGGGAATGTGGAAACTCTTATGTGGCGTTCACACCGGACGCGAATGACGCAAATAAATCGTGCTATTCGCGCGAAGTTGGACGCTTGAACATTTTGAGTTTACTCGCTTCATTCGCGCGTGAAATTCGATTCATTCGTGTGTGACATTCATTGCACAACAGACGCGAATTCGTGTCATGGGCGGGGCTTCTGCCAGTCATCTCGTCTCGTTGAGAAATGGCTGACATGGGCTGTGTTTACGTCTTTTTTTGTTAAAATCTACTGTTAATGTGTGACAACTTAGTTTTAAGACTTTTTCAGGTGATAATGTAGTTGTTTAAAGCTCAAATCTGTGGTTTATTTATAAAAAGAGTGAACATTTTATCTGGCGTGTTCGGAGTTGTGAGCTCCAGTGGATCAGCGGCGATCATTAACCCCGGCGAGAGCAGCCTTTCCTCGGCTAGTCCATCTGCCGTCTGCCACTGGCTCTGATGTCTCTGTGGTGTCTCAAGCTATAATTCGTCTTTGTGTATATGTAACGGCCGATCTTTGGTCTCATGGATCTATAATTTGTTCCCTGGTAAATCATTTAGGCTGAGGGCAAAGTGAAGTTTCATTACTTATTTATTTTTAGGCTTTAATACTTTTGTATTATTGATCATACATAAACTTGCATTTAACAAAAAGAGACTGTGTTGTGTTTCATGTCATTTAATGTTATCACAGTGATAATCATATTGTCTGAACCAGATATTAATATACAGATTTTCTCCTCATTGTTGTCACTACTAGAGCAAGCTCCTGATTGGTTAACGCGGCGCGAATATCCGCCAAAGTTCAGATTTTTCAACCTGAGCGAATCACGCGTTCGAAATTCTCAATTTGCGTCATTCGCGCGAATCGCACCGCAGAATGTCTATTCGCGTCTTTGGATTGACTTAACATGTAAATCACTCACGCGAATCGCATCATTCGCGTCCGGTGTGAACGCACCATTATAGTCTGAGTTTTAATGCATTTTACATAAAATGTAATAATAATAATTTGTTGCATTTATATAGCGCTTTTATAGGCACTCAAAGCGCTTTTACATAGAAGGGGGGAATCTCCTCATCCACCACCAATGTGCAGCACCACCTGGAGGATGCGATGGCAGCCATTTTATGCCAGAACGCCCACCACACATCAGCTGATTGGTGGAGAGGAGACTTGATGAAGCCAATCATATATATACATGGGGATGATTAGGAGGCCGTGATGGACTGGGGCCAATGGGCAAATTTGGCCAGGATGCTGGGGTTACACCCCTACTCTTTATCGAAGGACATCCTGGGATTTTTAATGACCACAGAGAGTCAGGACCTCGGTTTAACGTCTCATCTGAAGGATGTGCTTGTTAGAGTATAGTGTCCCCATCACTATACTGAGGCGTTAGGACCCACACAGACCACAGGGTGAGCGCCCCCTGCTGGCCTCACTAACACCTCTACCAGTAGCAACCTAGTTTTCCCAGTTGGTCTCCCAGCCAGGTACTAACCAGGCTCAGCCCTGTTTAGCTTCAGTGGGAAACAGGCTACAGGGTGATATGGCTGCTGGCTAAGGCAACATTGCCCAAACTACAGTCATGTAATATGATTAGGAGGCTGCCTATGAAGGGCAGTATTGTTTGGAGCAAAGTCAAGAGCTATATTAATACCTGTTTTAGGAAAAGGTGAAGGAATACTCTCACACGGTTGGATTTGTGAAATAATAAACCAATAAACCAGCTCTCTGGCATTTTGTGAATCCTTCATAAAACAGCTTAGTTATGAGATTGAGGGGCACAAGGCGCAAGAAAGACAATCTGCACATAAGGAGCTTTCAACCAAAGCAAACATTGAGTCAGGAAAGAAGATGCCAAGGAAGAAGGAAAGGATGTGGGAGTGAAGGTCAGGGTAGGGGGTCGATTCAATTTCAGCGCAGTCCGTTAAGGACATGAACTGAATTTGAGGACCAAATGTAATCAGTTTCCTGCAAGAACCGCACACAGATATGCAAGTTAGATGCGTTTGTTTAGTAAAAACGTAATTCAAAACCTGGATCTAAACTGCATCAAATATCATGATCATTTAGGGTTACAAATGTCTTATATAAGAGTGTTGGTTTTCCAGAGAAAATATTGCTTTGAATGGTTCACACTGGACGGAAAGATGCTAATCAGATCGGAGGCTTTCAACTGGACTGTCTGTCTTGGCCAGGCGTGAGGCCTGTCTCTCTGAGATGTCATTTTGATTGACATCTCTGCGGCTTTTTACTGACCTTTGAAAGAATAGAGCCATACCGAGAAACAGCAGTCTCCGGAAAATAAAGGGTTAAAGGCATTGTCCGCAATGGACACCTTGAATGTCCAGAACATTCTATTCTTCTTCACAGTATTTCAAGTGTTGCTGGTTTGCTCACCAATTTACCTCCAAAACATGGGGTAACTAAGCATATCTATTACAAAAGCAGCGGTAAGTGAAGACGACATTAATATAGTTCTTAATTACAAATGTATTTTCCTATTTAGTTCAAATGTCCCATAATTTGCTGTAAGCATTTCCATCTCCACCATATGGTACGCTTTGGTGTTCCATTACTTTTTTTGTTTTGAAAAAAGTTCATAACATTAACTGCTGGATAAAAACAGCTGATTTTAAACGCATCAAAAGTCTTTAAAATGGTGATTTTTGGCCTGACCCACCTCAGAGGTCTTAACCTTCTCAACTGCATCCAACAATTAAAATCACACAATAATGTCATCATTTTGGCAGGATGAATCTTTAACTGATAGCCCAAAAGTTTGGAAACATTTCTATTTTTAATGTTTTTGAAAGAAGCCTCTTATGCTCATCAATCCTGCATTTATTTAATTAAAAATACAGATTAATTTTGTGAAATATTATCACAAATTAAAATGTTATAATGTAATTTATTTCTGTGATTAAAGCTGTATTTTCAGCATCATTACTCCAGTCTTCAGTGTCTCATGATCCTTCAGAAATCATTCTAATATGATGATTTATTATCAATGTTGAAAACAGTTGTGCTGCTTAATTTTTTATAGCCTATAATATTTGCTGATGAATAAAAATTAAAAAAAAGAACACCATTTATTTAATATATATATATATTTTGTAACAATATACACTACCGCTCAAAAGTTTCTTTTTTTGAAAGAAATTAATACTTTTATTCAGCAAAGATGTGTTAAGTTTTAAATTGATCAAAAGTTATAGTAAATATTTATTTTGTTAGAAAAGATTTATATTCTGAATAAATGCTGTTCTTTTTAACCTTTTATTCATCAATGAATCCTGAAAAAAGTATCACAGGTTCCAAAAAAATATAAAGCAGCACAACTGCTTCCAACATTGATAATAAATCATCATATTATAATGATTTCTGAAGGATTATGTGACACTGAAGACAGCTTTGATCACAGGAATAAATTACATTTTAAAGTATATTGAAACAGAAAACCATTATTTTAAATTGTTATAATATTTTACAATATTACTCTATTTTTGATCCAATAAATGGAGGCTTGATGAGCATAAGATACTTCTTTCCATACTTTTGACCAGTATATAAACACCGATCAGGCATAACATTAGGTGAAGTGAATAACGCTGATTATCGTTCATCACGGCACTTGTTAGTGGGTGGGATATATTAGGCAGCAAGTGAACATTTTGTCCTCAAAGTTTATGTGTTAGAAGCAGGAAAAATGGGCAAGCGTAAGGATTTGAGTGAGTTTGGGCCAAATTGTGATGGCTAGACGACTGGGTCAGAGCATCTCCAAAACTGCAGCTCTTGTGGGGTGTTCCCGGTCTGCAGTGGTCAGTCTCTATCAAAAGTGGTCCAAGGAAGGAACAGTGGAGAACCGGCCACAGGGTCATGGACGGCCAAGGCTCATTGATGCACGTGGGGAGCAAAGGCTGGCCCGTGTGGTCCGATCAAACAGACGAGCTACTGGAGCTCAAACTGCTCAAGAAGTTAATGCTGGTTCTGATAGAAAGGTGTCAGAATACACAGTGCATCGCAGTTTGTTGTGTATGGGGCGGCATAGCATTTACTCTATAGAGTATTTTATCTATACTCTATTTGTGTCAGTAGTAGGGATGTGCCGAATCCAGATTTTTGGGGTTCGGCCAAATACCGAATCCACTGGTTAAGATTCTGCCGAATCCGAATACCGAATCCTACTCCCATCCTCAGTCCATTATCACAGTTAACACATTAATGAAGTAAACAATGTCCACAGCAGTGTATTTTTCATTTACTGTAAAAAATAAAAAAGAACAGGCATCATTATGCTAGGATGACTGTCCTTCCTTTGCCATACCTGAAGTTACTGCATTTTGGCGCTGTCTGTAGATTCCCTCATGCACAACTCGTATTCTTTCGGATGTTTCATACGCAAATGTTTTACCAGCGGCTATTGTTTAGGGTCCTTGTCACCACGAGATACTTCTTTTGACTGAAAGTACTGCCAAACAACACGTTTTTCTGCTCACAAGTTCCATTTTCACTTTCTCACAGCCAACTGCATTCGAATGGTCAACCTAGTAAACACCTTCCCATAATCAACGGTGGCATCATTACGTCAACCAGCGCAGTGCAAGCCCAGGGTTCGGTTCGGTGGGAAAAAAAACAAACCCCATCAAAAAGCCCAATATTCGGCCGAATCCGAAGCTGAATCCTGCATTCGAACGGTCCTACATCAAAAAGCCCAATATTCGGCCGAATCCGAAGCTGAATCCTGCATTCGAACGGTGCTACATCCAAAAGCCCAATATTCGGCTGAATCCTGCATTCGAACAGTCCTACATCAAAAAGCCCAATATTCGGCCGAATCCAAAGCTGAATCCTGCATTCGAACGGTGCTACATCCAAAAGCCCAATATTCGGCTGAATCCTGCATTCGAACAGTCCTACATCAAAAAGCCCAATATTCGGCCAAATCCAAAGCTGAATCCTGCATTCGAACAGTCCTACATCCAAAAGCCCAATATTCGGCAGAATCTGAAGCTGAATCCTGCATTCAAACAGTCCTACATCAAAAAGCCCAATATTCAGCCGAATCTGAAGCTGAATCCTGCATTCAAACAGTCCTACATCAAAAAGCCCAATATTCAGCCGAATCTGAAGCTGAATCCTGCATTCGAACGGTCCTACATCAAAAAGCCCAATATTCAACCGAATCTGAAGCTGAATCCTGCATTCGAACGGTCCTACATCAAAAAGCCCAATATTCAGCCGAATCTGAAGCTGAATCCTGCATTCAAACAGTCCTACATCAAAAAGCCCATATTCGGCCGAATCTGAAGCTGAATCCTGCATTCGAACAGTCCTACATCAAAAAGCCCATATTCGGCCGAATCTGAAGCTGAATCCTGCATTCAAACAGTTCTACATCAAAAAGCCCATATTCGGCCGAATCTGAAGCTGAATCCTGCATTCGAACGGTCAACCTAGTAAACACCTTGCCGTAATCAACGGCGGCGCCATTACGTCGACCAGCGTAGCGCAAGCCAAGGGTTCGGTTCGGTGGAAAAAAAACCCGAACCCCATCAAAAAGCCCAATATTCGGCCGAATGCGAAGCTGAATCCTGCATTCGAACGGTCAACCTAGTAAACACCTTCCCGTAATCAACGGTGGCGGCATTACGTCGACCAGCGTAGCGCAAGCCTAGGGTTCGGTTCGGTGGAAAAAAAAACTAACCCCATCAAAAAGCCCAATATTCGTCCGAATCCGAAGCTGAATCCTGGATTCGGTGCATCCGTAGTCAGTAGACGTTGAAGAAAAAGATATGACCGCTTATAAATCTTACGTAATAAAATGATTACGTAAGATCTTCTCAGATATGGCGTCGTCCCACATAATTGAAGTGCCTTTTTTACTGACAGCCTCATCATTCAAAAATCATGAGTCATAATATCAACAATGTGATAATGACTGCGTCTGGCAGCAGGAGCAGGCGATGCTTTCGAATGACTTGCGCAGATCCCCCCAATTAGCTTAGAATTGCGCTCTACACTTTTTCCCTCAGAATACTCTTTGCTGCTTCTTCTATTAAGAGGCTGCAGAGAGTGCCCTTTAAACACTGAAACCTGCCGCCGTTGGCATGGCGACGCTAAGAGGAGTGAAAAAGCAAACCTGCCCTCCCTGCAGTGAGGTGCCTGGTGCCAATTTCATCTGTGCCAGCGGTGCCCAAGGCATCATGCCTCAGGGGTCTGAAATGAGAGCTGGGTGCTGGGCAAGGCATGTGATCGATTTTTGAGTCCGCGCATTAGAGTGTGTGATACTAAGCGAAAGACGTGTGGTGTGTGTGTGTTTGTGTGCACAGGTAAATCAGGTCTAAAGCTCCTCTGCGAGAGCCCTAATGCCCACATAAAACCTAAATAAGATTGAAGTGCATGTTTGCACCAGCACGATAGGCTTTAAGCTGCTTTGTGGCAGACCAAAGGAACATAAATGCCGACTGCTGATGGCGCACAAATTCTCAGATGCAGAGAACGACAGATGCAGCTTATAACCAGGCACATCGTATCGAGGGAATTGCGACTCTACATTTAAAAGATAGAGCTGCTATAAATGGGGGTGCGGGGCTGATTGATATTCTTGGGCAGGTCTGCGCGTGCAGGAGAGGGCATTAGCGGAGCAGAGAGGTGAGATGCAGCAGATGTAGAGAGAGGGAGGCTTCGCCAGGAAGGTGAGACCGCTGCGCTCTAGTCTCCCTGTGCTGCGCTCCAGTGAAGCAGCGCTTGGCTTTGATCTCAGCCTCTCTCTGCTGCAGCGCTCCGCTGTGGCCACGCTCTCAACACCCCGGCCCGCACTCGCGCTCGCTGACGTTTCCTTCTCCCAGTGCATTTTCCGTCCCGAAGATCGCTTACATTGATCTTTCAGACGGAATGAGAAGTCTCAAATGCTGGCGTGCCGAGGGATTGTTTTCTTTGAGACAGACTTCATCAATAATGCTGGTACAAAGGCGCAATGGCATTACTGGCCTGAAATGCTATATGCCTTGCTGCGCTCAATAAGGGCACAGTCATTTATTTCTCCCTGTGAGGCACGCCACTTTGCGCTTGTTCCTGCTCTGTGCCTCTTCAGCTCGGCTAATTGATGATGCGAAGCGGTCGCAGTGTCACTCACGCTACCGATATCTCTCTCTCTCTTTCACGTGTCTTTTCTTTTCTCTTTCATATCTCTGCACCACAAACCCCTGCTCGGTCCAATTTTGGCTCCACCTTAGCTACAGATTAACCTTTCTACCCTGAAGCAGAGGACACGCTGGCAGTGACCTTGAGACGACGCTGTGTGTTGTTGCATTCAGGTGACAGACAAAGACCATCAGCTGCCTACCTAGACACATATTGGGGCTCAGTGTTTCTGTGATTCCCAAAAATTATGTCTAGAAGGCTGCTACTTAGCTCAGCTCACTACCTCTGCAAATTTTGATGCTGAAATATCGTGCATGATGACCATAGACAGCTCACTACCTCTGCAAATTTTATGACGAAAAATGCCGTTTTGGTATAGAACTTTCTCTGGACCTATGAGATGAATGTGATTTCGCCAAGTGTGACATGTTACTGGATCAACATCTTTGCCAATCCTGGAATAGTCTCGCGTAGCCAGACCTTCAGACTGACGGCAGAAAGTCTGGACTCGTTCGCAGCTTACATTGGTTGAGGACCATCCAAGAGGACGTTTGACTGACATGTAACGCAACCGGTTACAGTTTGGTTTGTTCCGCGTCATGTTTAGGGACATGAAAATGTCAAGTCGATGTGCCTGCAATAACAGACCGGCGTGCATCTATAGATTATATATTCAAGAACATTGTGCAAGTTTACTGCAACAATGGAGCCGCAAACTTTTGAAAATCCAGCATTTAGTTGATCCTGGTAAGCGCTCATTGTCACCGTTGTAAATGTGACGGCGTTCTTCTTCCACGAGGGAGTTTGGACTCGTGGCATTTGTTTCCAGGCGGACCGTTGAAAAACGCAACACAATCATCTCCTGGACATCCTGTAGAATTCAACCAATCAGATGACGACTTCAAAACTCCTGAAGTGTTTCCAGTTGAGTGTGCCATATGCATCAGACGTTCAGCCAATGTGACGTCTGAGGCTGAGACTAATCCGATCGACCAATCAGATTTGAGGAACAAGTTTGTTTAGTTTAGGCTTACAACCAGGGTTAGGTGCTTCTACATCAGTGCTATTCACAATTTTCCTACGCCCCATGAAGCCTTGCGTCAAAAGTGGGAGCGTCTTGCGGTTCGAAGTAAACAAGCGGGACTTTATGCATTTCCATCGTAGTTTATGCGCACGTTTTCATTTCGGATAGAAAATGTATCCGACTCAAACGAGTGCATACGTTTTTTATGCACATCTTGGCGTTTCTATTCAGCATAAAATAGGTGGATGGAAACAGATTATTGACATTCAAGAAATCCAAATTTGCTAACGATGTGGGAACACAACCTCAACGAACTTTCAAAAGGGTGAAACAACAGTACCTTTACCCTCCGCGGTAAC